>NC_044913.1:29601529-29707441 GCF_001633185.2 Quercus lobata
CAAAGGGCATTTGGATTTGACAAATCCACTAAGGATTTTAAACCTTAAAATCTTGAATTTGATATAACTTCTAAATCCATAGCATTTTAGAAATGCATATGACATACTTAAATATTTAAGAATTTGGAATTAAGGCATTTCAAATCCATCACTTTAAAATTCAAATCCAAATCCAAATTCAAGTATCCAAACACAACCTAAGGTTGCGTTTGAAAAGTTGAATTTGGCTTTAGATTTGGATTCGAAATCAATATATTTGAAATGCCATGATTTCAAATCCATTAATTTTAGATATCATTTCAAATCCAAGAATTTTAAAGGTTTAAAATCTTTAGTGGATTTGTCAAAATTCAAATCCTTGACTTTTTTAAAGCATCCAAACAAGGTATTTGGATTTTAATTACTCAAATCCAAATCCACATGCCCAAATCCTGCCATCCAACTCTGGTTTTCGTTTTCTATTGATTGTATATTTGTATTTCTGTTTTTTTTTTTTTTTTTTTTTTTTGGCATATAATTTGCTATTCCCCTGTACAGCTGACTGCACCTAACTGTATACAGGTCTAGTCATAACAGACACGTAATGACATAACACTTAACCAACTCCTTATTATGCAATAATATAGTAGCAAGTTTCTCTTCTATAATTCTTAGAAGGGCTTGAAAGGCATGCTCTTCTAAATCAATTAAAATGTGGAAAAATTAATACCAAGAAGTTCAAAAATATATATTTAATAGAAAAGTTCCTAGAATGATTTTTTTTTTTTTTTTTAAATTAAAACTACTCATGCACCTGGTGAGCCAAGAAGTTATAAGTTATAACCTCACCCTCCACCTTATCCTTACAAAGGAAGGAGGTTCCATTTGAATTAGAGCTCATTGTCAAAGTTCCTAGAATGATGATATTTTAGTATATAATTATAACTTTACGCATATTGCACCCAGTCAAAATCTACTCTCCATTGAGTGTTGAGACGTCTACATAATCGGTTACAAATTATTCCAGACTAGAACAGACTGGGTGGACTGGATGCTTAAACCACCCAGTCTGGCACCATTTCTAGTGCAATAAAACACCATTCATTGTGCTTTTACAACCTCAAACAGGCAGCCTAAGAAAGAAAATAGGAACGAGTATGCATGACTAAAAGAGGATCATCTAAAGAACTTTGCATGCCCTAAAGTAGCAATTTACTCAATATTTTTTTTCTTTTTGGATAAGTTAGAGTAGCAATTTACTCAATATTCATTCCAATCAATCAAAAAAGCTTATTATTTGATTGAAGAGAACTTTATCAATACAGAGTTCTCATTTTTTTCTGTACACTACATTCCATTGAACAAATAATTTGATAGCATACAATAATGAGATTTTTTATTAAGTAATATCAATTCTGATATACCAGTCGCTGACATAAAAACAGACTACAACAATTAGCAGTAAAGTAAAAACAACACTAGGGACAAACCATTTTTGGATAGCTAGCAGAAGCAATTCACTAATACTTATTAAACCCCAACATAAAACTAAACAATTGCACCAACAAGTATTTTGGGGGAAAAAAGTCACCTTTTTATCAAGATTAATAGCTTGAGTACAATCTGCCTCTGCTTGTAGGTAACTGTATGGACAAAACAAACTGGTCAAGAATATCAAACAAGACATTAATCAAGGAACTTAAACTACCAAGATGATGGTAATACCTCCCCAGTTCAAGATATGCTAAAGCCCTGTTACTGTAATATGTTGCATTTTTGCCGCTAAGTTTGATAGCTTCAGTGTAAAAGCCAATAGCCTTCTGCCACTGTTTATCTTTGAAGGCTTGGTTGCCCTAATTCATAAAATCCAGTGACATATGATTTAGGAGAAAAGCACCAAAGTACATAAAATCAAGCATAAATAATGAATTCTTTCTCCATCCCCTTTTGTTGATCCTCTATTCCACTTTCATGTCTCAAAATGTTGTTCCCTTTAAGAAGTCATTGGACACAATATCTATAGCTTTCCCAAAATCAATACCCTTTTTTCATTAGCTTTTTTTTTAGTATAAATTAAAGATGATAGTTTTGAAATTTTCATTTTTATTTTTATTTGAAAGACAATCTATTAAATGTTGTTTTCTTAAAAAGGTGGATTTCCTAAACCAGACCAACAAAAGGGAATAGAGTATTTAGAAAGAAAAAAAAAATTAAGAATACAGAAACCCTAAGAAGAACAAGTATCCATCGACACTAACTAGCACATCTAGTACTGGCAAACAGTACAAGTATTTTTCTTACTTTGCTTGGTAAATTACACACACACACAATGGGTTTTGAACCCACGACCACACCCTCCACCCACACTTGTGAGAGGAGGAAATGACACTTGATCCAGGAGTCATTAGGCAGATGATACAAGTACAATAAACTGAACTTCAAACAGCTGGAAGTTTCTATATATCCAGTGAAAAAATAAATAAAAGTTAATCATTCTTTACTAGTGAGGTGAATGGAGACATGGCCCTACATAGAGACAAGTGGCGTAAAATGCTAAAAGGATACATATAACTAACCCTAATTAGTTTCAATTAAGGCTTAGTTGAGTTAAGTTAATCATCACATACCTTTTCTTTAGCAATCTCAGCAGATTCTTCCTTGCTGACAACATTTTTTGATACTTTGGATTTGGCAGCAATATCAGCCTGCTCCTGGAGAGTTGCATACATGGCCTGCGTTGTATCTAGTAAAAAGCGATCACCCCCATTCCTGGCTATGAAGGACACTGAAACAGGACACTTGTTGTGAAATCCTAGTGGTATTGTGACCTGAAAGGAGACATCAACAGGACATAGATGACATTTAAGCAGTACACATAAGTGTAGAAGAAAAACCCCACAAACAGCACGATTTTTCAATATTAAAGATTCATGAGAAAGGAAAATAATGTTTATGAAACCTTATATGAGAAAGAGAATCACCTGACAGCAACCTGATATGCTAGCAATACTCAATAAACTACATGCACGGCGCTTGTAGTCCTCTGATAGGATCTCCTTCCCACCAAGTTTTGGAGGAGGATCAGCAACGGTAGGGATCACCAGAATCCCATCATCCTAAAGAAAACATCAAATATCAAAACAAGTATAATTAAAAATAGAGCCTAGAAAACAAATTACAAAAACTGTTCCAACAAAAGTAATATATCAGTTATTTATTATCTATTTACAGAAAGAAAATGGGGAAAATATCTAAATAATAAAAACTGGAAAAAACAAATTTTGCTAACATGCACAATAAGATATTTTCATATAGTCATGTACTTATCAGTTATCACCAAGATTTATTTTCCTTTTTTTGGGTAAAGTATTTTGAAGATAATAGACACAAATTTTAAAAATTCAAAAAAATTAAAAATTAAAAATATAAAATAAAAAATGAAAGAGCATACTTAATGCATTCCAGGATACGGGACAAAGTTAAACATACAACGTTGCTATTGGATGAAATGGCAGCAACCAGTGCTAAAATCATGGTAGTTTATTAGATATTAAGGAAAGGTCATGGCCATAATACTGACATCATTAATAAGGAGCAAAGACGGAGATGACCAAGTGAGACATGTCAGTCAATGCATGCATGATGGCAAGGACTACTGCAACATGCTCTCTGCTAGAGGCAATGGATATATTAGAGTGTTGGTTGGACAAGGGTAACCATATTAAAAGAGAAATGCATCATCTCCTACATAGTTTAATCCATTATTCATTTATCCAGATTCCCAATCCTTTCTTTTTATGCCCTTTCTTCATTTTTCATATTTTCATTCTTCTTTTCTCCTTTTCAAAACTTCCAAGAAGAAAAAGGATTGACATCTAGCAAGAACAAAAAAAGACTTTTATTTTGTTTGAGAACAGATCAACTAAGTTGAAACTGCATTAAGCATGTATCTTCCACTTGCAGAACTTTGAGGTTAAAACAAAATATCAGCTTTATTCTTCTTAAGCAGCATTAAAAGCAACATACATTGAAACTTCATAAAAAGAAAGTAGAGAGTCGTTACATATTTTAAATTCTCTGTGGCATGTACAACTTGAATCAATTTGAATCCAAGATCAACAAAAATGCAACATAAACTTCTCTAGAACCATTACCTTCATTTTGAGAAGTAATATATACCAAAAAAAAAAGGAGGTGCAACCTTGTACATGGGAGGTACACGAGAGCCATTACCTTCAAAAGGGAGTAGATAGCTGAACGCATTTCATCCCGGATTGATTTGTAGCGTTCAATATCTGTATCCACTGTCTCCACTGTTTCATATATTTCTGCTGAGATAGCAGGATCTAAAACAGGCTTTACCGAACTAATCCATTCCCCATGATTATGTTTGAACTCATGTCTGCATTAAAAAGGGGCAAGATGAACCTCATTTAACAACTTGAGGGCTTGTCCATATAAAAGTTGCCATCTTTCCTTATTAATCACACCAAACTTAGTTCCAACAAGGGTGAAAAGGATACAGCAAACAATCAGTATAAGCAACTGCCTCCCATTCAACTTCCATACTGGACAACTTAATGGAAAACACTGCCAGTTGCCTGCAAAGACCTACAGTTTTTTCTAGTTTTGTATGTTGCAGATTTATTTTGTCAGTTTTCTTAAGCATATTTTTGTAATTAAAAAACACGTGCTGTAATAATGATGTATAAGTCTTATTATGGATCATCTCATGTTATTGTTTTTTTTTTTTTTTTCACAAGTAATAAATCATGTTCTAAGGCTACTATTTGTGATTTTGAGTAATTCTATTTTG
Organism: Quercus lobata; assembly: GCF_001633185.2. Lineage (NCBI taxonomy): Eukaryota > Viridiplantae > Streptophyta > Magnoliopsida > Fagales > Fagaceae > Quercus > Quercus lobata. Next base: position 29,606,325 of record NC_044913.1, read on the forward strand.
GGATTAGTAGTAAATGTCTATTGAGTCCTAATTCTCTATGTACACAGATCTTAATGAGTCTTGAACACATGAAATCACCCTCCACCCTATTCTTACAAGAGGAAAAAGGTTCATTTAAGCTAGGGAAGATAACACACCCAGGGTTTGAATACATCACATAATTTTTTAAGAGCTTAATTGTATTAAAAAAGGGAAGTGCAAAGGGACAAAGAGACAAGCCTTCCCACCTTCTTACCTACAACCTGCAAGGGTTCCTCAGTATAATGCAAAGCTGAAACTTAAGAATATACCAAAATCATGCTGCAAAAGCACAAGTGTAAACTAAATGACATGAGCTTGTTCACAGACGTAACATTATAGCACTATTACTTAACACTAGCCTTAGGAGCCAAAGCAATATAGCTTCATCCACATTGATTTCCAAGAATCAAGTCTTTAAGGCTCAAAGGGTCTACCTTCCTTCTTTAGGTAACTGGGTTGGGATTTTAGAGTTTCAACAAAGAATATATAATAAAACTGTTAAAAGTTATTTTAGTAACTCAATTCTATATTTAAAAATCAAATTTATGTTGGATAAAAATGAAATTTATTTATGCAAGTTAAATGGGTTCGTGTCAAAAGGGGTCAACCCAACTTGACACAAATAAGTCTTTTTGGGTTGATTTCAGATCAAGCAGGTCAATATGGAATTGACCATTTATTAATCCTGTTAAAGCAGGTTGACCCACTTTGACACAAACCCTTTTACACTAAATACTAACCTGCAAAAAAACATGTGTTTGCAGTCATGTCAAATATTGCCCCCCCAGATATAGCACCTCTAAATACATCTGGCAACCTAATAGTAATATTTACTCAGCACTAACTGCACATTTCTCCAACATCAATTCTCCGTTTGATGCTAATCATTTTCTACTTGTTCCTATACTTTGTCACATTAAATCAGAAAACTGTGGCACATGCACACACACACATACCCCCCCCCCCAAAAAAAAAAAAAAAAAAAAAAAGAACAAGGAAGATCTTCAAGAACAAGGGGACAAAGGATGAAAAATGATCTATAATACCATTTTAAATCATAAAGAAGCAACCTCACCTTTGAATAAACTGCATAACATTTGCAAGCAATCGTGTTGAAGTTTTAAATTCACCATTAGATTTCTTGCTGGGAAACTCTTTCAAGCTTGGAACCTTTGACTTGAGATAGTCCTCGACATTTTCATGTTTCAATGCTTGTCCTGAAGAAGTTCAACGAGAGATAGTTCAAAGAAAATACAGAATAGATAGTTGTATTAATTAAAAAAAAAAACAAACAAACTAACTAAATTTAAGAACAGAGTTGTAAGGAAGTAGCAGCAATATTAATGAAAACAAAAATGGCAGCAGAAACTAAAATAACAAGGGTTAGAATAAAAAAAGTAATAAATAGAACTTTTTGCTTAGAGGCATACAGTAAACTGACATACTTCCAAAAAGCTTCTCAGTGGATTTGATCACCACCTGAGCAACTCTGTCAACAGGAATCTTTAACAGTTGAAAGCAATCATCAGCAATTATAATTTGCCTGGGACTGCGTTGAACTGTGTATGGAAGTTGCAGCAGAACATGGCCAACACGATGTAGAATATTAGGATCCTTAGCAAACCATCCTATGAAAGTGATTGCACAGGAGAATTACAAGGGAGTTAGATGAAAACACTAGACAGCATTTTACTGTAGAAATCAATTTTCTAACAGATGACCAATTCAAAAGAAAAGGAAAGAAAAAAGGACACAGTGCAAAACACAATCATGACATACAGTCAAGACACGACAATCACAAACCATAATCACATGTAATGACTTAATAATCTAAAACTATCTAACAATTTAATGTTATAAAATTCTTACAAAAACTTTAAGCTGATATTTTAAAGAGAATAACTTAAAGGGATGCAGTATCATCTGCATTTCAGTGAAGTTAGATGCACATGCACAAAGCACAAAGACATTCACATATAAATGGTGCAAAAATGACACTGCAAATCTTTAGTATCCAACTCCAATCAAAGGTTACTTCCTACAGATATAGAATTAATTAATTCATGGAACTTTGTGAAGGGAGGTAGTACGGAAACTTAACTTCCAAAATATATGGTGTGGAAAAAGAAAAACTTCTATGTGAAATAAAACCTTCTTAATTGGTCCCAACTTATAATGACTTGAGCAAAAATGTTCAAAACAAAAGGAAACCCAGAAGAGAACCATACCTTTTAGTCCATAGCTAAAAAATAACATATGCCAAACAGTAAAGTTCACTCATACGTTCCACTCCTTTAATAAACAAAAGTAAAAAAAAGTTTGAAACGTTAATCAATGAAGTAAACCACCAGTAATCAAGGGTAGAAAATATGTAAAAGTTATATAAGTGCAGTTAATTCTCTTTATCTCCTTCAGAGAAGCTCAAAAGGAATCAGAGAAGAGCAACATGTATGCATATCCTAAAGATTGACCGGGGCATGGGCAACATGTAGGTTATAGTTATCTGAAATAAGATAGCATACAGAATTGTAGTCATACGTACCAATTGTGTCAAGGCTTGTTGAAATAGGTATAATTCCAATGTGAGAAACAGCCCCAAGTGAGGGACGGAATCCTAAAATGCCACAAAATCCAGCAGGTAATCTCACCCCACCAACAGTATCAATACCTGCCATAGACTGTTAGTATGAAAGGCATGATCATATGTCAAAAAAACTAGCATGCTCCAGAAGTTAAAATATGATCAATCAGCAGTTCTGTCAACAAATTTTAATCAGCCTTTTATCAATAAAAAAATTAAATAGATAGACTAAAGTACATTTTTAGCCTTTAAGTTTGACGTTTTCATAAAGGCCCATTAAGTTTCAAAATTTTCATTTTAGCCCTTTATGTTTCAAAATTTTCATTTTAATGAAGGGTCAAAATAAATGTAAAGGGCCAAACAGAAAATTAAATTAAACATGAAGGGTCAGAATGAAAAGTTTGAAATGTAAAGAACCAATATGAAAATGGAATTAAACATAAAAGGCCAAATGAAAATTCTGAAACGTAAAGTTCCAAAATGAAAACAACCCCAAACTTTAAGGGCCAACAGTGTAATATAGTCTAATAAACAACACCAAAGGAGGCAATCGTCTGCGCATGGGAAGTATATGATAGAAATACCTAAAAGGAAAACAAGAAGAAGACAACCAAATACACAAATCCAATGCATTGATGTCCAAAAACGGAACCACAATAAAAACAACTTGAAGTTGTCAAAAACCATGAAATATAAACCGTTCCAAAATTGAACTTGATCTTAAAGATAGATATCCAGCCCTCAACACAATGTTGATCAAAAGATAGATGACATTTCTGAGGCTTTATGTCAATTTATCCTCACTTTAGAAGCATGATAAAAAAAATTGTGTGAATTCTCACTTATGCACAATAATTTTACCACATCACAAAGTTAAGTACATAAATAATGTCAAAAAAAAGTTGGGAAAATTACACTTTTCCCCCCTAAACTATGACATCTTTTATGTCCTTACTTAAAATCTCCAGTGTGTGAAGCAAGTGAAAGCAAGCATCTATATGTTCCGCACTAAACCTAAACGTCTTCCCAGTAAAGAATCAATAACAAAACTTTTGACACAAAGGAGTCTAAATATTTAATTCAATGGAGAATCCTTCGTGTACAAATTTTGACACAAAGGAGTCTAAAGATTTACAAATAAGAAAACTACTTACAAAAGGGCAATGGCTTAATAAATTCTGGTATGGAGTTACTATAAAGGACTAGTGGGAAAAGCAATCCTAGAGTCCCACATCGCATGGGGAATCACATGGAGATATGCTTATAAGGAGTGATCTCCTTTCAATGTGTAGAGACCTTTTCTCCCATTTTTGTGTGCTCTGGGGAGAATAAAACCATAAGGGATATGAACCCTAAAGCGGACAATACATACATAGTTGGAGTGGGGTCATTACAGATGATATCAGAGTCATGCACCAGTCGAAAGTGTGAGCCCACACGCGAGGATACATGTGGCCATAAAGGGGGTGGATTGTGAAGGACTAGTGGGAGAAGCAATTCTGGAGTCTCACATAGCCTGGGGAATCACATGGAGATGTGCTTATAAGGAGCGATCTCCCTTCAATGTGTAAAGGTCTTTTCTTCCACTACTGTGTGCTTTCGGGGAGAACAAAACTGAGGGGTTTGGGCCCCAAAGCGGACAATATCTACACAGTTGGGGTGAAGTCATTACAATTACTATTGGTAAAACCCCATGCATGGGACCAATCAAACAAAGATACAGAAAACAATGCTATCAATTGAGGCACTAAAATTTCCATACCCTCAAACGCACATTCAGTATCATTTCCTTCACAAATGACGCATCAAACATTTTTTGAAAAGTTCCAAATATCCGAGAAAAGTTACCAACCCAATTCCTCCAACCACACAAGAGATCAAGGACTTTTTCTAGTAGCTCCCATTTGCATCATGAAAGATCTAAACAAGAAACTCCACAAATCAATTACAACTGTGTAGCGTAACAATAAATGATCCACTGTCTCCTTGTTACACCAACACATACAGCACCAACCTACTAACATATAGCCTTGCTTAACAAAGGAGTCACATGTGAGGATCTTCCCCAAGCTGCAGTCCATTCCAAGAAGGAGAACCTTCCCATGGCGTTAACGCATCAAATACTCTTCCATGGAGAAGACACTACACATGGGCTGCTCTTAAGGCATTTTAAAAAGAACGTACATCAAAATCCCCACTCCCTTTCAATTGGTTCAACTAGTAAAGTCTCTTATCATTGAACAAGAGATCTGGGGTTTGAACCCCAACAATAACCAATTGGTGTCTTGGTCGAATGATAAAGAGCAATCATGATGAAGTTGATGTCATAGGCATATTTTATCGAATCTACCGCTTCAAACTCCCAATCATTAAAGTTGAGAAGAGAACTTACATCCCAACTCCTCATTTCCCCTACTGTTTGTCTAACTAGCATAGAAGCAACAGATGCCTCTCTAGCTATGGAGCATTCAAACAAAATGGGAAAAACCTCCTTCAAACAATGATCTCCACACCATCTGTCATGCCATAAATGAACATGAGTACCATCCCCTACATCAAAGTGTTTATACTATAAAACTTTGTCCCAATCCATCAATACATTTCCATAAGCCACAACCACGTGTCCCTAGAACAGGTACTACACAGCTACTACATACCTCCACAATTGTGTTCTTCCATCCCAAATTGCCATGGCCATTTTCCCAATGGGCTAGGTCAAAGGTTCCTATCTTCATAATCCCCAAGCCACTGATCACCCATATCACCCCACAAAAGATTCCACTATAATCTCCTCTCAATCCTGTTTGCCATGCTAATGGGAATGGTGAATAAGGAGAGATAAAATGTAGGTAAGGCTGTGTTTGTTTTGGGTGAAAATCACTCCCGAAAATGCTTTTCCGTAAATGCGGGTGTTTGGTTGGTCCGGAAAATAGAATTTTCCGGAAATCGATTTCATTTGACCGAAAAAAATACGCTTTGACCACGGAAATGAATTTCCGTTCCTATTTTCACTTCAAATGGTTTCCAGACCGAGAGAGAGAGGAAGAAGAGGGCGAACCCCAAGCTCCGCTCCAATCCAGTCCGACGATCGCCGGCGAACCCCAAGCTCCAGTCCGACGATCGCACGCACCGGTCTCATCGATCGCAGTACCGCGCCGATCGCACCACGCCGCTTGATCTCGCGAGCTCCAATCCGATGATCGCACCGTGACGATCGCACCGCGCCGCTCGATCTCGCTGCACCGCTCGATCTCACCTTCGATCTTGCCTCCGCGTGATCTCACCTTCGACCCACCGATCTCTCTCTCTGTGTGATTTTGATTTCTGTGTGATTTTGATTTTTGTTGTTGTTGTGGTGGTGTGGTGGTGGTGTTTTGGTGGTTATGGCTTTTGATTGCCGGAGTTTGCTGCCGTGTGAAAAATTTGTAGGAAAATAGCATTTTCAGAATAGAACCAAACACATGAAAATATTTTCTACAACAATTTTCATAATGCAACCAAATACTTGAAAATATTTTCCTTTCCGGAAAATAGCATTTCCAGAAAATATTTATTTTCCGGAAAATATTTTACAGGAACCAAACACAGCCTAAGTCAAAGAGTGTAATCTTCAATGATGTTCTCTGCCACCCTTTGACAGGTATAATTTCTCTTCCAACTAAATAATCTACAGTCCAACTTCTCTAAACGGGAGTTCATACCACTTTCAATTTGATAGAATTCCGCAATGGTATACCAAGATAAGTCATCATCAAACACCTAATCTTAAAATAAAGGATGTTTGCAAACTCTATCATGTTACTAATGCTCCGTTACCTATCTAATTAATCTTCTTTAGTACTTCACTACTTCTACCATGTTATTTTAGGCCATCCTTTACCTCTTTTAAATTCTCAACTTGAATTAAATCACCCATTATTTTGGGTGCATTAATTGGTCAACCATTAAGCAAATCTTCCCCATCTTTGGCTTAATAGGAGCCACCCGTACCTTTAAATCTTTTCTTCAATAGGAGCCACCCATATCTTCAAATGGATAACTTTAATTCTTATCTTATATGTCCTAGTATTCCCACCCATCCATCTTAACATTTTCACTTAGACTATGCTTATTTAATGAGCATGTTACTTCTTAATACTGTATAGCATTCTTCTTCAAGTTACAACTAAACCTCAAAATGTTGACATTTTAGTATAAAGGAACAATATCATTGTTAACACTTGATATTTCACCTAGTTTTAATATGAACATAGATTAGTCATTGTTGGATTTCTTTTTTATATATATATATATATAGTAAAAGCCAAATGGGAAATGAAAATTTTTTTTTTTACATCATGAATTGTAGGTATTTCTAATTGTTTTAACATAACTAAAAGATATAGACTGCATAGACTGAAATTTCAGTCAATTTAACCAGCTAAATACTTAGGCCACCACAACCAGAAATTAAAAAATAAATACCACATGTCTACCTCTGCCTATAACTACTTCAAAACAAGCCCATCTACACTTTTCTTTGTTTTATTTAGGGAAGACAAGACAGGAAAAAGAAAATCAAAACAATAAAACTTTTTCAGCATAGTTAATGTATGTGTTAAGACTAATTATTCAAGGGAACAAGGATAAGCTGTTGAATCTAATAAGAAGCTCACCCAATGAGAAGTCAACAAGACTAGCAGCCACTGCCACAGCAGCTCCACTGGAGGATCCACCTGGTACTTTTGCAGGTGTTGTGGGATTGGTGGGTGTACCATAATGCTTATTTTCTCCACTGATACTGAAAATAAACGTGCCAAAAACAATAGTCATTAGTCCAATCCATACAAATGCTAAAGTGGGACACACTGCAAAGGTGTGTGTGTTTGTGCAGCCCAAGCAAATGTTGCAATAAAATGAGTACAAGACAGATACCCATATGCTAGTTCATCCACAACAGTTTTTCCAATGCAAGTGGCACCTCCTTCAACAAGCGCAGTAACCACAGGAGATGTCCAAGAAGCTTCGCCATGTGTCTTCACCCATTCTGGATGACCAAATCCAGTCACATAACCATCAATGTCGAATCTGGTGATTATAATAAAAGATTAATTCAGTTTAAAAGCCAAGAAAAAAAACTTCAGAAATCAAGAATGCAAATTCATGGGTTTGATTTTTTTTTTTTTTAATAATTCAATAGTTATAACTTGGGGGGGGGGGGGGGGGGGTGGGGGATTTGAACCATGGATGTCCCCATTGGAAATACCAAGAGGGAAATGCATAGGTATGATCTACTAAAACCAACCTAAAGGACAATGACTAAACAATGATAAACTTCTCTTTTTACTCTTCTCAAAAACAAAGAACAAAAACAAAATAAAAGAGTGACAAACCCAATCAATATGATCTTGACCAGGACTGATAATAACTTGCTTAACAAATCCAAAATAAAATTTCCCCCTTCCTTTATAAGATCCTCACTAATCTTTCTTCTCATTCCTTCTAAAAAAAGGGAAGGCCCCTTCAGGCTTTTACCAAAGTAATACACTATTAAAAAGTTGAATTTGAGGATATGAGTGTACCCAATAATAATTAATTTCTATCAATAACCTTTTACTCTCACCCTGCTTGTTTTAGTAGAAAACTTTTTCAACATTTTATAGTTTTTAGTACAGTAGAAAATAAAATTCCATGGAAAATATTTTCATGGTCAACAGTATAAGCACCAAAGAGAAAAAATTTCCAGAATGTTAGCTACAAAACAAACTCCACACCAAAAAACATCACAATGGTAATTATCTCTTCCAAAAAGTTTAGCTCACCACCTTTAAGTACTTTTAATTAGTATATCTTGTTGATTTGCTAAATTCACATATCATTTGATATAGGGGAGTTTTGCGGATGGAAGTTGAATGAGAATGACGGATTTTGTTATCTTAGGACACGTTTAGAACTCATTAGGGATATATGACAGGGTAGTCCACCCCCCCCAAAAAAAATACTCGACTTAAATTGCTACATTACTCTCTCTTGGATATATGATATTTTGCTAATTAATGGAAGCCATGGTTTCTTTTTGCTGCCAACTTTTTTAAATTCTTTTATAGATGTCATAATGTTATACTCATGAAATGAATGTGGATCCTTTGCTCATAGCATGGCCTTTTCTTTTTTTTCTTTTTTTCTTTTTCTTTCACTATTTGTGATTAGTTATGTGATCATGGCTTAATTTACTCAATTATTTTGTAGTGAACAAACTTAAAAGATAATTAGGACTTATAAGATGTGCATAATATCAGATATGTTCTAAATGTGCAATATTCAATTTCATGGAACCAAATTCCAATATTTGAAGAATGTTTACCCATCCAGTTCCTCCAACCAAACATAAGATCAATCACCTTCTTTGGTAAGACCCAGCAGATCCCAAAGGATCAAAAAACAAAGCTCCACAACTAGTAAGCCTCCTTGAAATGAAGCAAAGGGTGATCCAGCACCTCCCCACTATATCGGCACATGTAGAACCAATCTACTATAGTGTAGCCTCTCTCCCTAAGATTATCACAAGTGAGTATCTTCCCCCACACCACTGTCCAAACAAAAAAGAAGACCCTCTGTGGGGCCTTCACACCCCGAATGCCTTTACAAAGGAAATTGACAGAATTGGAACCCCTCGAAGCATTATAGAAAGAATGAATATCAAACTCCACATTCTTCTTCAACCTCCACCTCGCCCAATCTCCATCCTCTTTAAGAGGAATATGAAAATCCAGAAGATGATGAAAAGCAGCTACCAAATCCAGCTCGCAACCATTAACAGTCCCAGATGAATCTAACATCCCAACTCCACCTCTCCCCCTCAAACTGCCTCAACAACAAATACTCCACTAAAGCATTCTGGTGGAAGTGGAACCATCGTACAAGGCAAAAAAAGCCACTCTCAGGGGTTGGTCACCACAACAACAATCATGCCAAAATCAAATTCAGTTGCCAACTCCAACCTCAAAAATTAATATGCTAAAGTAACCTCTCCCAACCCATCCTAAGACTCTTCAAAAGACCATGACCATAGGTACCCCGGCCTAACAGTCACTTCCTTAAGAGAGCCTGATTAAAGAAGATAAGCTTCCTCATCCCCAATCCTCCATTAACAATAGGAGTGCAGACCTTATCCCATCCTACCAAATGGTGTTTAAACTCATCCCCCATTCCTTCCCATTAATAAAACCCCTCTCTTCTGTTTTCTTCAGCATCCTACTCAAGACCCACAAGACCAATATATTGAGAAAAGGGGGTAGCTGGTTACCATGTCTTAATCCCCATGAACTAAGAAGCTACCAGGAGATCCATTGATCAAAACTGAGAACTGAACATTACAAATACTGGCATGAATCCAACCCTTCCATTTCTTCCCTAAATCTATCCTCTCCAACAGATAAAAACCCAAATCCCAATTAACATGATTGTAAGCCTTTTCAATATCCAACTTACAAATTACCCTAGGAATAGGACTCTTAATTCTACAATCCATGCATTCATTTTCAATTAGGACTAAATCAAGAATTTCCTACCACAAACAAAGACATTTTGGTACTCGAAAATGAGCTTGTCTAACACCATTTTCATCCTATTAGCTAGCACCTTTGCCAATAATTTATACACACTTCCCACCAAGCTAATAGGATTGAAATCGCTAATATTGATGACATTACTCTTCTTCATAATTAAAGCAATAAAAGAAACATTATGGGATTTTTAAAACTCACGGTACCTATGAAACTCCACAAAAACAGCCATCACATCAGATTCATCCACCCTCAAACAATGTTGATAGAATGCCATAGTAAATCTGTTTGAGCTTGGAAAGCTTATCACCTTGCAAGTCCTTCAAAACATGTAGGACCTCATCCTTTATTAAATTCCTGCTCTAACATTGTTTATCATGCTCATCAATACTTGCAAACTCTGCCCATCTACAGGTGGTTTCCAATCCCTTGTTTCTGTGTATAACTGTATAACGACATGTAGAATTGCACCACTTGCTCTTGAACCTCAAACTCCTCATAAACCTACTTTCCACCTCCAGTCCACCCACATAATTGCTTTTTCTATGCGGATTAGCCAACCTATGGAATAAAACTAGTGTTGTTACCCCACTCCTTCAACCATAAAGCTCTCGATTTTTTACACCAAGTCTCCTCATGTGTAGCAAGCCGTTCTATCGCAGATTTGGACTCCTCCCTTCAAGCATGTTCCTCCCGTGTTAAGCTTTGATCACCTTCTTTCACATCTAAACTCAACAGCTCACACATCAAGATTTTCTTCTTAAAAGCTACAAACTTGAACTCATGCCCATTCAATTGATACAAGTCTTCCAGTGGAGCCTTCATTTTAGAGCTAAAATAAAGCTAGAGGATCAAATAAAAGAATACCCATTCCACCAGGCTATAGGGTGGATTAGATTGAAACTACCCTTAATAATAGGGTTTAAAATGTAATTTTCCCTTACTTTCAAATCATGGTTATGCAGAAGGTTGAACTTGAATTTCACTTTTTTGAATATGGAAGCACGTTGAACTATTTTAAATGGTTTGATATATGTTTTTATTATAAGTAGTTTGATATATGTTGTTTAATGTCCTGATGCCATAGTTTTTTGTTTGGAAGCATATTGCTCACAGTTTTTTTTCTATGTTAAAAATGGTATGTCCTTTGATTTTTTAGTTGCTCGACATAATTTTCATATTCAAATGAAAGTTAGCAGTTACACACATTCACCAATGGGTTTCAAACCCACAGCCTCACCCTCGTTGTTTCTTTTAAAAGGAGAGGGGACCATTTGAGAGCTAGAGAGCTAGAGCTCATACTATACATAATACTATAAGGAATTTACGAAATATCATTGATTTTTCAGCGTCACAATCAAACACAGGAAAACAATTAAGTTTTCTTTTTTTTACAGGCTGCAAACAATTTATTGGAACTCGAAAACCAAAATCCTGGATTCAATCAATCAAGCAAGTAAACCATTCCAACTCTTTCCATTTGAATTCAAACAAAAACCATTCCAACTCTTTCCATTTGAATTCAAACAACAGCAACACAAAAGACTAACAAACAGTCACTCAAGTTAGCCCATCTATACTGTAATCAACATAAAAATAAAAAATAAATGAAAACACCGCATATTCATATATATTTACTAGACCGAACATTTCTCGGGAAATAAACAGAATTTAAGAGAAAGAAACTGAGGGCGAGGTCTTACACGTCGGAAACGGCGAAAGTGAGGCCGGTGAGAGGATGAGGAGCTTTGGGAGGAGGCGGCGGAGGAGGAGGAAGCAACTGAAACTTCTCGATAAACGCACCGAAGTCTTCTCTTATAGCCTTCTTCAGCTTCCTCGTCATAATCAGAATTCCGGCCAAGCCTAAGCCCAGCAAAACCCACAGATTCGCCGATTGAGACCCCATCTCTTTCTCAGAACCAAACCCTAGGTTTTTTTTATTTGAACTGAGACTTGAGAGAGAAAGAGGGTTTTAAGGCTTTATAGGTTGGGACTTGGAAGAGAAGGAGGGAACGAGGAGATGAGAAGATAATACAGTGAAAATGAGACACTTGAGTCTCACCCAGTTTTTGTTGTTGTTGTAAACTTAACTGGTACACTATATATAAGAGATTAAATTCTATAAGGATGTGGTGTAAAACCCATGTTTTACCCCTCCAATCCCAACATGCCACATCATCTTAGCACATATTTAAGAATAAACACAATCACATTTAATCAATTCTAATACCCATATATAAATCCAATCAAATTGGGAATCTATCGAGATGTTATTAAATGTGGTAGGATGTATTGAATTTTAATAAATTTTAAGTAAAATACTGATGTGGCAATCACTTATTGGATGGTGTAAAACATAGGTTTTACACCCCATCCTTATAGAATTTAATCTCTATATATAATATCTATCCACTAAAACTACAATGTACGGTAAAATATGATGAAGCCCGAACTCCCAGGCCCGTGGGCTGTGGTCCTGTGTGCGCAGACCCTGCTGGGAGTGAGTTGGACTTCGAACTTGTAAAAGTTTTTAGATTTTTATGCTTTTCTTTTTTCGTTTTCCTTTTTTCTTCTTCAATTCATTTCCATATAGTTGGACTTGTATGATAATGGCTCAACTTTCTAGTATTTTTAATACAGAGATTTATTGTTGAAATCATTCAACTTTGTTGTAACTATCAAATTATTAAAAATTTAAAATTTATATTAAAAATACTCAATTTTATACATAAACTTCCAATTATTATCTTTCAATTAAAATAAAATTGTTAAGGTTTCATCTAGAATAAATGTTTTTTTTTTCTTTTTGGTGTAAGGTATGTAACCTTCTAATTTCATTTTAATTTAATTCTAAGATGTGAAATTGAAATAATTGAAAGTTTTGTAAACAAACTGAAAAGTGTCAAAATAAGTTTTGTCAAATCGAAGAAATTTCATTTAAATTTAAATTTATGGTCCGTTTGAATTGAGGAGGAGTAGAGTAAAGCGGGCCCAAAATTTTTCTATTTTCAACCAACTTTACTCTACTTCCTTCCACTCCCTCTCCCCTCAATCCAAACAGAGTCTTAATCCGGTCTACTTTCTCATTGAGGGTGAATGTAATATAATAAAAAACCATTGTCTATTTGACATCAACATATTTTTGTTTATTGCTTTTGCTAAATGTAAGTTAAAGTATACTTGTACTTAAAAAAATGTGAGATTTTAAAAAATTGCACATAAACAAAATAAGATTTTTTTTTTTTTTTTAAATTTGATAGTTGAATATCTCCATTAAAGACACTAAAAGGCGTTAACTAATAAAGTTACAAGATCCTTGACAAAATAAGTTAAAAGTTAAATGGAAAAGTTGTAACAAATTAACAATTATCATTTCCTTGTATTATGAAACTAATTTCTAATACATTTATAATAAAGCAGACCTTTTAATACCAATCATATTTCATAAAAGACATTTGGCATTCAAAATGTGATTTTCAAAAGCATTTGAAAAACTAAGGATATAATAACAATAATTTGATGATTGTAAATTCTAGTTAACTCAATCATAAATTAATTTGTCTAACATGATGATAAAGAATAATTATTATAAAATGAACGTTATAGTTTGAAATTTTATTGTATCTATTAAAACACAATAATTTGATAATTAAAGTAAGAAAATAAATATTTAATTTCCAGTAACCATTTCTCTCATTATACCTTCTTCCACATGTACCATAAATCTCTACAATAAACATCGGACTTTCTCTCTCTTCTCCAAGTTAGTTCACTACGTAATCTTTATTTTATTTCATGATTAAAATTTTTATTTGGGCTTTGCCAATACATTCATTTGGTTCAAGAGCTCTAGATCTTTAAATTTTATTTGAAAGGCCGAATAGTGATATATGATGTCCTACTCCTAAGTCCTAATAGCAATGTTAACAACCAACTAGAAAGCCATGGTGATGGTTGGGTGCATGAGTGTTCCTTTGTTTTAAACATTTGTTACAGAGACAAGCCAAATATATGCAAACGCAAAACCAAATCTCTGATCTGTGAATGCAAAATATAAAGGATTTGTTCATAATTTAGTTAAACCTATGAAAAAAAAATTTTAATGCAACAACAATAATAATTGGCATTCACTTCAAACCACATTAGAAAAAAGCATTGATCATTAAATTGCAACCATGAAATTCTCAGACATTATTAATATTCATGGACAACACACCCATGCAATTCAGTTTTGCTTTAAGGAGTTCATCCAGCCCAAGATTACCAAAATGAACAGCCAGAAGTGGAGGAAATTTGGGCATGTTCAATTCATTCCAATCCAAACCTAACAATCATAATGTAGAATAGTAAATGTTTTACAAATTGGATATCTCATCAGAATAACTGCAACTCTGCCAGAGTATCACAATCCAAACCCGACGTTCTATTATTTTGTATTATTGCCTAACATTACCTATGGTAACATATATCATTTCAGTTTACATATAATCAATTGTAATAGCAAAATTTAGCTTACAAGAAATCTTTGCCACAAAACAGAAGAATTTTTTTAATTGAAAGGATAGATGAAGACTGTTTCTTGTAATAAATTCTTTAAGTTGTTTTCTTGTGTCAAATATACTCAAGTGGTAAGCGAACCTACAAACCCTAGGTACAGAAGAAAGCATGCATGATAAAACACGTGATCAGAAAGAAAGCCAATAACAAATGCCGGGTACAGAAGAAAGATGCACGTGAGCATCAAATATAGCCAAAATCGTCAAGGTTGTCCATATTTTGTCTACGACATGAAATAAATTAGGATGATCCTGTAAGAGAGTTGATAAGAACAATTAAATTAATGTTATTTCTATCAAGACTTGTTCTTAGAATTGATAACGTGAGTTGATAAGAGTTAAGTTGTTGTCTGCCAATTGGTAAAACCCAATTGGTCATGTATAGCTAGTCTTAAATCAGTCAACCGAAGCCATTTAATTGTATCAGCTGGTCGGAATTAATCATGAAAAATTTCCCTTAGAAGTTATGTTTTTACTGATTTAATTCAATAGATGAATTTGGAAAAAAAAAAATATATACAATTTTTTTAACAGACCTTGTCATAATCAAATTGGGACATAAGCTAGACCACCACCTCAATGCCACTCTAAAACTAGCAAATTACAATCACGTACAATAGTCAAAAGTAGAGTCCAATCCGGTCTTTACTTCCTATATGATTAAAAGAACTATTCAAAGACCAAGCATATATCTATATATGAAGCAACAAATCCTATGGAAAAATTAAGCAACATTGTAGTTCAACTTTCAAGCCATGGGAAACTTGTCGCTGAAAGATCAGCCATACTTAGAAAAAGAAACCCACCATGACCAAGTACAGGAAGATCATTTAATCTTCACATGCAAAATATGCATGGATCTCATACAATCAAACCAGAAATTCAAACAACAATAACAAGTGTGTGCAGTGTGCACTCTATTTGCATGGTATGGACTGCATATCCAAATACATCGAAGTCAAGATTAAGGACAAGGTGGCCAACATTAGATGCCCTAGCAAGAACTACGAGCAATTTTTGGACCCTCTCTTTGCAGGCAAATCATATCAAAATCACTGTTTGATGAGTTGTGTGATATTCTCTGCGAGTCAACCGTTCTACAGGTTGAAAAAAGGTGTTACTGCCCAAACAATGAATGCTCTGTGATGATACTTAATTAACAAGTGCCAAACTGTGACACAATCAAAGTGTCCTATGTGCAAGGAGGACTTTTGTTTTCAATGCAAGATTCCATGGCATGCAGGGTACCGATGCAACGAAAGTGGGCAATCAAGAGATCTCAGGTCAGAATGATGTTGTATTTGGAAAGCTTATTGAAGAGAAGAAGTGAGTGATGTAGATATTATAATTGCAGTCAAGATATTGAACGTGTTGATGTCTCCTGCTCCCTCCATCATAAAGTGCAGGTATTTGCTCTAATCAACTGAAATATTGTTGTTGGATTCTCTTCTCAACCATGTTACGCATATTGCACTACACATCATACTCAAAAATATTTTTTATTAACACTATTAAATGGTTTAACAATACTTGAAAAATCTAGAAGCATTGGTAACCTTTTAATGTATAATAAATCCATAAGTTCAATTTTATATAATTGTTAAGTAATAGTAATTGTAGGAGGACTTTCGTCTTGGTCCCCAATCAGGTATTGTTCACTTTGAGATGGGGAAGGATCGACCTACATCTTACCTACACGAATTTGCTCAATCCTACATCAGGAAGAGACGCCTCCCACCCTTGCCTTATAAGCCTTTGGCCTAAGGAAGGGTGTACCATAGTCTATGAAGCACGGGTGCGTTTCGGGACTCGGATGCGAGTGCGGGTGCGGGACTCAGCAATTTTTGAAAAATGTGGGTGCGGGTGCGGTGGGACTCGGCGATTAAAAAATTATTAAAAATATTTTTATTTATATATTTTATATATTGCTAAGCATGTTTTTTTATATAATAATAATAGAAAACTCATATTATAATAATAATAATAATAATAATGTACTGTACAAAAAAAAAAGTCTCTCTGACCAAAGTGGCTCACGTACCAAAGGCTAGTGGTTCAGTGGCTCAATGTACCAAAAAAAAAAAGGGGGAGATGTGGCTCACGTGAGAGGCACAAAAAACAAAATAAAGCCTCTCTAACCAAACGCATTTAACAATCCTTTAAAAAAAAAAAAACAAAACAAAACAAAACAAAACTTATAAAAAAAAAAAGAAACAGAAAAGAAGTTACAGAACAGCAACGGCGCAACGCTGGAAGAAGAAGACGAAGAAGCAAAAAAGAAGGAGAAGAAGAAAGGGGTCAAGCCGGTGAAGACGGCAACAGCGGCATATCAAATCCACCAATTTCGACGATTTCGGCTTGAACTGGTCATTTCGGTGGTTTTGCCCAATACGGCCCGAGTCGGCACAAATCAGCCTGATTTAGCGTGAATCGGCCCACGTCGGCGCAAGTCGAGGAAAAAAAAAATACATGGTAGACGCAGCCCGACGAGGCACCGACGCGCGGTCAGCGGCGTCCCTCGCGCATCACCGCGTCGCACCACGTCGAATGTAGGTGCGGCTCCTCTGGCGCCGCGTCCGTGCATCCCAGACCGTAGTGTATGTGATCACATACACTACAGTACACCCTTCCTTAGGCCAAAGGCTTATAAGGCAAGGGTGGGAGGTATCTTTCCCCAGTGAGGGAGTCCTCCCACAATAATCAACATTTTAAAGTGTGTAAACCTAATGTTAATAAATGTCATTTCAGCATCCATATCAACGCCTTAATTTTTTTTAATTAATTTATCAATTCCCCCCCACCCCCCAAATCACATACACTACGATACACCCTTCCTTAGGCCAAAGGCTTATAAGGCAAGGGTGGGAGGCGTCTCTCCCCGATGAGGGAGTCCTCCCACAGTAATCATCATTTTAAAGTGTGTAAACCTAATGTTAATAAATGTCATTTCAGCATCCATATCAACGCCTTAATTTTTTTTAATTAATTTATCAATTCCTCACCCCCCCCCCAAAAAAATTGAAAACCAAAACAAACCCAGAAAAATCATAAATGAATATTGTACAAAACATAACCAATCCACATAAATAAACCAACTTATCCAAAAGAAAAAATCAATTTAAATCCAAAAATCTAATCAATACAATCAACCCACTGTAGCCTTCAAAACAAGCAAACCACTATCTTAGATCTTCAATTTCTCAACCAAACAAACAACAACAAACAAATCCAACTCAATCCCTCAACCATACCGATAACAACAAACACAAAATCCCTCCCAAATTTGAACAAAATTCTTATAAAACCCATTAACCCAGCACAACACCGCCCCCCCCCCCCCCCCGGCGGCCCCCCACCTTCACACCCCAAAACTCTCTCTCTCAGTAAGCCTTCCTCACCAACCCAAATTTAAACAAAACCCACAATTCCTTACCTTAAGTTTAGGTTTGAACAAAACCCAGATTTGAACAAAATTGATCAACTGAAAATGGATCTAGGTTTGCTATTGTTGTCTCAAAACTTTAAGGGTGGAGCCACAACATGAGGAGGCAACATTGGTTAATGGCAGTGGACGAAGCTAAAGGCTTTGAACATAGCTGAGATTGGGCCAGTGAGAGAGGAAAAGAGAGAGGGTGAGGTAGAGAGAGAAGGTTCTACAATAAATGGGTGAGAGAGTTTGACAGTGGGTTGATCTTTAGGCTTGGTCAATCATGGTGGTTTAGAGAGAGAATGAGAGAGATATTTTGAGACAAGAGAGACAAAGAGTTTGAGATGAGAGAAGAAAGAGAATTTGAGATGAGAGAGAGAGAGAGAAAGGGATAGGAGAAATTTAATTTGGTTTTGTGGGTTTGATTTTCTAGGTTCTTTGATTTAATGGGAAGAACATGAACAGTTATCTTCTAGGTTTTTCATGTTCTTTCCAAAAAAAAGAAACTAAAAGAAAAAAAATTTAAAGTAGAAGTTTATAATTTGTTTATATAGCTGTACCTAATGTGTCTTTTTTATAATTAAAATGTTGACGTGGAATTTTTTAAATGTCAATTAAATTTTTATTATTATTATTTTAAGAAAAATGTTATGTTCACAATATTTTCACAATAAATTCTAAGTGTCAGATTGTTACTGGTTATTATTATTGGGGCAAAAAAGTAATCTTAATGGTAGGTTCAAATTTGAACCAATAACAATTAACCACCTATGATTTGTTATGAAAATATTATGGATGTAACACTTCTCTCATCTTAATGGTCACATCAGCGTTTAACGTGCCAGTTTAGCATTCCATGTGGTACATAGGTAATTTCCATTTGTGAGATGAAGGTAGGGAGTAGGGACTAAAATGAGAATGATTTTTCATTTTTAGGGACCAAAAACATAAGGAAAAAAAAATAAGGTCACCAAAATGGAAATTGACCGAAAATGTGGGGATGAAAACGGTATTTACGCATAAATTTTATAATGATGTGATCTAAATATCCAGGTCACATTCTCCTTTAATATATTCCAAAATTTAATAAAAACAAAACAAACAAAAAAAATCTATCACTAGAGTTGAAGATGAAAATTTTTAGTTTAATTGGAATCTGTTGTACATAGTAGCAATCATATCATTGCCAATTCAAGTCAAATCTCCAACTATGCCACCCCAACTATGTAGATATTGTCCTCTTTAGGTCTTAGAACCTCACAATTTTGTTTTCTCCCAAAGCACACAGCAATGGTAGAAAAAATGCCTTTACCACATCACCCTTTATAAGCACATTCACATGTGGATTCCTAGTAAGGATGGCAAATATAACTCGACCCGCGGGTATCCGATCCGACCCAACCATAATGGGTCGACTTTTACCCGACCCGTTAAACAATAGGGTCATGTTTGGATTTTAAAAATCAAACCCAAAACGGGTTCAAGTCGAGTCCAAGTTTTATGCATACCCAGCCCGAACTCGACCCACATACATATATAATATTAAAAAAAAGTTTAAAACCCTAGTATAAATACTCTATTTCATTTTCAAATTTCATTTTCTAACCCTAACTTTCACATGTCAGCCGCCCTCTCTCTCTCTCTCTCTCTCTCTCTCTCTCTCTCTCTTAGACGCTCCCCTCACAATCACGGCCTCACTCAGCCTCACGGCTTCATTCAACCTCAAGCTCCCCTCACGACCTCACTTTGCCTTGCCACCCCTTACCTCTCTCACTCTCACTCTCGTTTTCTCTCAGCCACCCCTCACCCAGTCACCCTGTAACACCCCATAATTTTGATACTAATTTAATTCTTATACGTAAATTAAAAATGAGGCCCACAATTAAATGGATTTAATTGATTTGGGCTTAAGATATTAAAAATAAGATAAATACTATGGAATATGAAGCCCAAGTGAGGTGACATAAGTAAATAGATGGGTCTTGATAAGCTTTTAAAAAAAAAACCCTAGTCTTTTACTTCTTAAGCTACAAGTGTATTTGCTGATGGGATTCCTTTTGGTTCAGCCGACTATTGAACGTTGATTTTCTTCACTGTGGTTGTGAGTGGAGACTACAGGTACAGTTCTCTTCTACTCTAAACTTAGGAAAGTTGAAATACTCAATGGCTAGCTTTTGTTCCCACTCTTATAGCATCTATTATTGGTGTACTTGGTAGAAAAAAAATAGGGGCTGCTGTTGTGGGTCTAAAGCTAGGATTATTCTATTAGAACAAGGGTGCTTTGTGGTTTATATTTAATTGTTTATAGTCTCACTTGTTTACCGTCAACTAACATGCATCACACTTTTGTTATTGTCTAAATCCTAGTCCAGCAGCATCAAGAGAGCATACTAAGCAACTAGATTGATAAACTAAAGCTATCATGTGGCTTCCAATGTTAGGTTGAATATATATATAATATTAGAGTGAATAGATATCCAGCGGCATCAAGAGGGAATGCTAAGCAACAAATTAAGGCTATACATGGCTTCCAATTTTAGATTGGATAGATGTAATGTTAGAGTGAATGGATATGAATAAATAATATGGCTGTTACATTTAGGTTGGTCAGGTATTCACTATTCGGCCTTATTGAAGTTTCATGAATACCTATGATGACGTTAATGGAAAAATCTGATTAGGCAACAATTTCTTTAAGTCCAAAAATCTAATCAAAGTTGAAAGTGAATTGTATAGTTAGGTGAATAAATGGAGAATTTTGGACATATCAATATTGTCTAGGATAAAACCGTTTAAGTGTGAAAATAGATTTTTTTTTAAAGTGGGAAATTGTGTATTGATGAACCTATTTTTGGTGTTGTTAGGTTCTAATTCTACTGAATTGTTGTGATTCAAGGGAGGTTGATTTCCTCTATTTTTGCAACTAAGAGGTAAGTGATGTTTACTAATTTTGGGGGTTTTCCGAAAACAGTGTTGATTATTAAACTATTTTATATCAAAGAAATATGTTGATATTCTATATATAAATTGATATTTTATAAATGTTTGATATACACATTGACTATTCATTTTATGAAAAACTTGTGGGACAACCTGAATTTATTTAAACTTGTATGCGTGAATATATCTTTATATTTTTAAGAATTATGAATGGATTATTTTTGTGAGCATATTGAATGTGTTTTGAAAACCTATGGCAAGTCATGATTAAAAGCTCAGTATTGCATTTAGTCCTTAGTAAGGAACAATCATATTGTAGCTAGTCCTTAACAAGGGACGGTTCCAGAAAAGGGGACGGTGTATATTTGATAGCTCCTTAGCAAGGGAGTATACTATTGAGGATCCAAAAAGGAAGCTCCTTAGCAAGGGAATGCACCTTTAGGTTCCAAAGGAGCCTTCCTTAAGAAAAGGGATGAAAATGAGATTCTAGTCCTAAAAGGGGACAGCACAACCTTGTCAACGGGGGCATAAACGTTGACCACGAGAAAAGTCTAGGAATTTGTTTATATGATGGTATTGATATATATATATATATATATATATTATGATGGCTCACAATGTAAAGATATTTTTTTTATGTGAAATATTTAATGATAAAATATTGATGAGTTACAAGTTATTTATTTAAAAGGTTTGTTCCCACACCCCAATGTTAGTGAATTCCACTTATTGAGTTATCTCACCCCCCCCCCCTTTATTTCCCCTTACAAATACATTAGAGAAATTATTGGAGTAAAGACTCTTGGAAGACAACAGTTACGAATTATTTTGTGGAACTAAGGATTTTATTATGATTTTTATGACATTAAACATTATACTGGAGAATTATTTTGAGGATGTTTTGTCTTTGGTGAATTAGAGCTCTGACATTTGTGAAGAGATTTTAGGTTGCTAGTTTCTTTTATTTAATATTTTTTATGGATTATTCAGATTAAATAAACTTTTATTGCTTATGATTTTGTGGTGTTACACACCCTTACTCTCATTCACTCACCGACCCACCCTCAGCCACACTCTCATCACGTGATGGTTGTTGTTTGTCACGAAGGAGCACAGATCTCATGGTGCTTTTTGTTTGTCACAAAAGAGCATGGGATTATTAGATCGAAGCATGGGATTGTTAAAATAAAAAATAAATAAATAAATAAAAACCTTATTTGTGTTTCTGTTTATGTTTGGGTTTGTGATTTTTTTTTTTTTTTTTTTTTGAGTGAAAAATTTGTATTAACAAAGAAGAGCAAAAAAAAAAAACAAAAACAAAAACAAAAAACAAGTTGATTTGTGTTTCTGTTTCTATGGTTGTGATTTCTGGATGAAAAATCTTTTCTTTTCTTTTCTTTTTGATTGGGTCAGATTGGGCCATGGCTTTAGATTAGGCCCAGAAGTGGCTGGACGGGGCCCGCGGGCCCATGGAGCTCAACAAGGTGAGCTTGGGGTTTAAAAAAAAAACGTTTATTAAACAAGCGGGGTTCGAGTAACAGGGGAGGACCCGCGGGTTGGGTTTGGGCATCAAAAAACCTGCCCCGAACCCGACTCATTGTCATTCCTAATTCCTAGCTAGGCAATGTGAGACTTCAAGATTGTACCTCCCTTTGGTCCTTCACAATCCACCCCACTTATGAGCACATGCGTTCTCATGTGTAGGGTCCACACTTAATGGTTATGATACTATAACTATCACAAGTACCCAAACCCATAACTAGGATTTAGATACTCAACCTGTCAAAAGTACTAAAATTCAAATAATGGAATAGGGCTTAACTAAATACACATAAGAAATAAAACGATCAAGTCTCTCAAATAAAATCCATCGAACTAAAATTTATAAATTCTCCAAACACAATCTCAAATAGTCTCATGAATACTAAGTCCATTATCCTAAGAAAACATAATAACATAGCTCCCAATGAAGTCCTTAATCTATGGCGTCAACGGTCATCCACCAAAGTCAAATGGTCATTCCAACTACCTTTGAAGTCCAAGACACAAGCTCTCAACATGTGCTCTAAAGTCTAGATAGTCCTCTCAGATTGGTTATTTGTTTGAGGGTGGCAACCAATGCTAAAGTTCAAGTTAGAACCCAAGGCTTTCTGCAAGCTATCTAGAACCTCAATGTGAATCTTGAATCTCTATCAGATACAACTGGAACTGGAACCCCATGCAACCTTACATTCTCATTAATATAAATTTTTGTCAGCTTGTCAATTGTGTAGTTCATTCGAATCAAAATGAAATGGACAGATTTTGTTAACCTATCCACCACCACCCAAATAGCATCATGATTCCTAGGTGACCTTGGTAACCCAAATACAAAATCCACGGAGATTTTTTTTTTTATGAACACAAAATCCATGGAGATATGTTCCCACTTCCTCTCAAGTATGGATAAAGGTTGCAACAACCCAGACAACCTTTGATGTTCTACTTTGATTTGTTGGTAAACATTCTTTTTTTCTCACAAATTGAGCTATTTCTCTTTTCATGTTGTTCCACCAATAAATCTCTTGAAAATTAGGATATATCTTGATTCTACCCGAATGCACTGTTTGAAGCGAACGATGCACTCCCTCCAATATCTCCCTTTTAATCAATGAATCATTAGGCACACAGAGCCTATTACTGAACCTCAAAACACCGTTATTGGAGATATTAAATTCAAGTGTACTACCACTACGCAGTTTTCCATGATCTTTAACAAATGAGAGTCACCAACTTGGGTAACATTATTTTTATCAATTAGAGATGGTTGAACACTCAAACTTACCAAGTAAGATTGGGAGTCTCCAATCACTATCTCTACTCCAAGTATCACAAGATCAGCAATGATATGCTTCTAAATAATTACAATGCAGTTGAGAAACCAGACAACTTTCGACTAAGTGCATATGCCACAACATTGGCCTTACTAGGATGATAATATATGGAGTACTTATAATACTTAATTAGTTCTAGACATCACCTTTGCCTCAAATTTAATTCCTTTTGGGTGTAAATGTATTTTAAACTTTTATGATCTTTGTATATTTCTCATCTCTCACCATAAAAATAATGCCTTCAAATCTTTGATGCAAATACATATTAGTTTGTTTCCTTGATTAGCATACGACTTCAATTTAGCATTCAACTTCTTGCCTCTTAAAATTTGAAACACAATTCTCAAGTGCTCGTGATGCTCTTCTTGACTTTTAGAGTAAATACAATAACAAGCCTGTCAAGGTAATCAAGGTAACAAACCAATATGTCTTTGCATTGAAGATTTTGAGGCATTATTTGTATGTGAGAGATGTGAAATATACACATATCATAAAAGTTTTATTTATTTATTTTTTTTTTTTGAGGAAACAGATAATAAAAGTTTAAAATACATTTTCATCCAAATTGAATTAAATTTGAGGCAAAGGAGATGGCTAGAATTAATTAAGGATCATCAATACTCCACAAATAATCATCTTAGTAATGAAAATGTTGTGATAGATGCACTTAGTCGAAAGTCATCTGGTTTTTCAACTGCATTTTTAATTACTCAGAAGCATATCATTGCTGATTTTGTGAGACTTGGAGTAGAGATAGTGACTAGAGACTCCTAATCTCACTTGGCAAATTTAAGCATGCAACCAACTCTTATTGGTAAAATTGAGGCTAGGCCTGTCCACGAGTTGGTCCAGGTCGGGTTTGTGCCTAACCCGGAACCGACCCGATAACTTTGGTTCTCTCATTTCTAGACTCGCCACCGACCGGTGAATGGAATCAGTTCGGGTGGTCGAACCTTCTCGGATACCGATCAGTCCTCAGTCAAAGTTGAAAATTTCGAAACTATGCCAGATTTTGCCAAAAACCACCAAATTTGGTTGAGATTAGGCCGATTTGGCCGAATCTTGACAAGATCTCGGTGGATCTCGAAGAGATAAGGCTAGATCTCGACTAATTAGAGAAAACAATCGGCAAAACACATCCATCGATGGAGAACAACTAATTTTCCAATGTACATCCAATCAAATCAGTTAAGATCTCTGTTTTTATGCTCAAACCCATCATCCAACCCGCCGAAATTGGGCTTTCAAGACAAAGACCCACCACCGACCGTCACCGATGATGGGTTGGCCGGTTTTCGAGCCAGGTCGACCGGTTAGGTGGTTTGGTTGGGTATCGGGTCTGGTTGGACACCCCTAATTAAGGCTACACAAGGTGGTGACCCTTAGTTGTTAAAAATCATGGAAGAAGTGCATAGTAGGAGTAGACTTGAATTTAATATCTCCAATGATGGTATTTTGAGGTTTGGTATGTGCCTAATTATTCATTGATTAAAAGGGAATTATTGGAGGAAACGCATCGTTGGCCTTACATGGTGCATCCGAGTAGTACCAAGATGTTTCGTGATCTTCAAGAGATTAATTTATTGGTGGAAAAACATGAAAATGGAAATAGCTCAATTTGTGGAAAAATGTTTTATTTGACAAGTCAAAGTGGAACATAAGAGGTCGTTAAGGTTATTGCAACCTCTATCCATAATGCTATTTGGGTTACCAAGGTCACCTAGGAATCATAATGCTATTTGGGTGGTGGTGGATAGGTTGACAAAATCTTCCCACTTCATTCTGATTCAAATGAACTACTCTCTTGACAAGCTGGCAGAACTTTATATTAATTAGATTGTGAGGTAGCATGGGGTGCTTGTTTCAATTGTATCTTACAGAGATCTAAGATTCACTTTGAGGTTCTAGGATAGCTTGCAAAAAGCCTTGGGTTCTAAGTTGAACTTTAGCACTGCATGCCACCCACAAACATATGGACAGTCTAAGAGGACTATCTAGACTTTCGAGGACTTGTTGAGAACTTGTGACTTGGACTTCAAAGGTAGCTAGAATGACCATTTGACTTTGATGGATGATCATTGAAGCCATAGATTGAAGACTTCATTGGAAGCTATGTTATTATGTTTTCTTAGAATAGTGAACTTAGTAATCGTGAGACTATTTGAAAATGTATTTGGAAACTTTATAAATTTTAGTTTGATGGATTTTATTTGAGTGACTTTTTTTTTTTCCTTGAGAAACAAACACACACACATACAAAATAAAAGAAAATGGGTTCTAACACAAAGGCACACCACAAACTTCACTCAAAAATCATGGTTTATTTGAGAGACTTGATAGTTAATTATTTCCTCGACAGTTTGATTTATTATACATGGATTCAATTATGCTCTTGTTACATTATTTTAATTTTAGTACTTTTGACAAGTCAAGTATCTAAAATCCTAGTTATGGGTTTAGGTTGTGACAGTTATAGAATCAAAGTGTGCCCCAACTAGAAGTGTGGGCCCCACACTTGAGGACGCGTGTGCTCATAAGTAGGGTGGATAGTGAAGAACCAAAGGGAGAAAAAATCTTGAAGTCTCACATTGCCTAGGGAAGCACATAAGGATGTGCTTATAAGGGGTGATCTTCCTTCTTTGTGTATAGACCCCGTTTGTTTCCACTTTTTGAGCCCAAAAAGGGCGTTTTGAAAAAAGCTAAACCAAAAAATGCGTTTGGTAAGCCCAAAACGCAACTTTTTTATAAAAGTTGTGTTTTGAGCATTGAGAAAAAATTAAGGGGAAACGTGGAAGGGCTTATGGACCCCTGAGGGTCCATAAATGAAAACGCGCTATGCGCGTTTTGTATTATTACCGTTGCAAACGCGAAAATACCGAAATACCCATCAGTTCTCTCGCGCCCTCATCCCTCATCTGTGTCTTTTTTCTTTGTCTTCCTTTTCTTCTTCCTCTTCGTCTTCCTCTGCTTCTTCACCAGTCTACCCCCACAATCAACAAAACCCATTTTAACCTTTGATATTCCGAACACAGAATCAACAAAACCAAACCAAAAATAACTCAAAATCAACACAAAAACAACTTAAAATCAACTCAAATCCGGAAAACCCATCCCAAACCCAACTCAAAATCAACCCAAAATCCTTATGTTTCAATCATCTTCATCTTCATCATCATCATCATCATCATCATCATCATCTTCTTCTCTAGAGTGTGAAAAAAAAAAGAATAAAGAAGGAAAGACAAAATAAGGAAATAAAGAAAAAGGACGAAAAAAGAGATGCAGAGTTGCAGAGACTTCATCATCATCATCATCATCATCATCTTCATCTTCTTCATCATCATCATTAGCTTTCGAAGTGTCAAAAAAAAAAAAGAGATGCAAAGACCTTGAGCCGGCTTGAGGGATGAGAGAGGGGTTTGAAATGTGTGGAACATTCTGGAGTGGAGTGGAGTGGAGTGTGAAGTGGAAGGGAAAAATAAGGAAATTAAAAAAAAAAAAAAAAAAAAAAAGTAGGGGCACGTGTGTGGAGGAAGTGGCAGGGGAAGAGAGGAAAAAAGGAAATAAAGAAAAAAAATAAAGGGTATGTGTGTGGAAGAGAAAAAAAGAGGGAAAAAAGAAGAAAGAAATATGGATAAAAAAATAAAATAAAATAAAGGAAACATAAAATAAAGAATAAGAAATTAAAATTGAGAAATACTGTTACAATATTTTCACAATAAATCTTAAGTGGTATGTTATTATTAGTTAATATTGGTGAGAAAAAAATAATTTGTTTAGAAATTGAAAAAAAATAATTATAATAGTACGTTCAAATTAAAATTAGTATAAATTATCACAATACTTTTACAATAAATCTTAAGTGGTAAGTTATTATTTGCTAATATTGGTGAGAAAAAAATAATTTCACAATATTGATTTAAGTATGAAATAAACTCTCTTATATACATTGTTCTTTTTGGTAATTTATCTTTCAAACTGCTATTTTTATAAGTGTTAGCCAAACACTCAGCTTTTTTAAAAAGCACTTTTTAACAGTTTTTACCAAACACTCAACTTTTTAAAAAAACACTTTTTCATTATGCACTTTTTAAAAACTCCACTTTTTCATTATGCACTTTTTCAAAAAGCTGAACCAAACTCACCCATAGACATTTTCTCTCCATGTTGTGTGAGTTTGGAGGAGAACAAAACAGTGAGAGTTTGGAACTCAAAGCAGAAAATATCTACACTGCCAGGGTGGGGTCATTTATGGACACCATACACACCCATCCAATTCAGTTCTGCTTTAAGGAGTTCATCCAACCAAAAATTACCAAGAAAGAGCCAGAAGTGGAGGAAACTGGGGCATGTCCAAATAATTCCAATCCAGACCTAACAATCATAATCTGGAATAGTAAATGTTTTACAAATTTGATATAACCAGAATAACTGCAATTCTGCCGGAGTATCGCAATCTACACCCGACTTTCTATTATTCCGTATTATTGCTTAACATTACTTGTGGTAACAAATACATTTCAGTTTCCATACAATCAATTGTAATAGCAAAATTTAGCTAACAAGAAATCTTTTACCACAAAACAACAGAATCTTCTAATTGAAAGGAAGAAGAACGTTTCTTGTAAAATCTCAGTCGTTTCTCTGTATCAAATATACTCAAGAGGTGAGTGAACCTACAAACTCTAGGATGGCAGATAAAAGCAGTTAAAACAACAGTTCAAGCTTTTATATGCAATTAACCAAAAATTTAGGCTTTAATCCTCGAAGACTCTCCCACAGCATTCTCCATTCTTGTGTACCAGTCACCAATGCGAGTGTGCTCCACCATATCTTTACCAGACCTCAAGTAACGGATAGGTCTTAACACCCCATAAACAGCAAGGTCGGCTAAATTAGGCTTACAGCCCCCTGACCCAATAAGAAATAAACACAATTGAACAATATGATCATAATGGGAAGAAAAAAAGCAGGTAACAAATTTTACATATTAGCAGCATGGACATGTACCAACATAAAACAATATTAGTTTTTTTATTATTGACATAAATAATACTGATTTTCTTTTTTAAAACAATATTACCATTGACATAAAGAAACAATTTAAAACAGAGAGAGACAGTCATCAACGGTGAAGTAGATTTTACTCCTTTAAATTATGAAATACAAGGATAACAAGAATGCAAATTGTTGTGACAAAAAGGTCTCAAGTTCAAGGAGTCGTCAAAAAAATGGTGGGAAGCAAATCCTGCTGGTTTTTTGTTTATCAAGAACACAACATTTTGAACATTGCTATTGCTAGAGAGCTTTGGTTGTTTTATTTTTTGTTTGTCCGGGACAGAGTGGCAATGCCTAGAACTGAGGCAAAATTGGTGGCAAAGTGAATGGGCACGCTAGAAGTAGCAACATTTGGAAGACCATTCCTTTGTCTTAGAGAATTCACACTAGAGCTGCTAAAATAATTTTTTAGCTATTTTAGCAGCTCCAACACCAAAAATCACCCTGCATCCAAGTTTCTAAAGCTAAAATTTTTTAACAACTTACTATAGCAAGTTGTTACTTCCTTTTTATTATTTTTTATTCCCCTCTCTCTCTCTCACTCTTTTCTCTCGGCCCTCTCCCTCTCCTCTCAGAACTCTCTCTAGCGCCGGCAACAGCTCTTGTGGATGGGTTGCCTCAGTGGATTCGTGGGTCGTGGGTGACAGCTCTATCAACGGTGACAGTGGGTCATGGTTGATCTGATTTTTGGGTTCATGGGTTGCAGTGTTGATATGGTTTGGGTTTTTGGTCACAGTGGTTGATTGAGTTTGGTTTGGGTTTTTGGTTGGGTTGATCACAATGGACTGGCCGTGGTTGTCTGAGTTTGATTTGGGTTTTTGGTTGGGTTGATCATTGTGGTTTTTGTCGATTGTGGATGATCTAGTGGGCTTTTGGTTGGGTTGATCATAGTGGATTTTTTATTTTTGATTGGTTGTCGGTGGTGGATCATGGTGGTTCTGGGTTTTGATGGTGCTGTGGGTGATGTGAACTAGTGGGTGATCATGGTGGTTCTTATGGTTGCTATGGGTTGTGGATGATCATCGTTGTGCTGTGGGTTATAGGGAAATTAATTTTGATTGGATTTGATATATTATTTTATTGGGTTTTATGTTAAAATAGGAGATGGGATGTTGAGTGTATTGTTAAGTGATGAGTTAAAATAGAAAGTAACATTTTGAGGAGCTAAAAGTTAAATTTTTCAGCATCTCTGCTGTGAATGCTCTTTTACGTTGTGCATTTGGATGAAAAGAAAGCACAAACTTTGAGGCTTGTGAATGATCAGTTTTGGAATTTAAGCTTCTGTTTTAAGGGTAATTTAAGTGGGTTTTATTTATTTATTTTTTTTCATAAATGAATTTTATTTACCTATAAAGAAAATATTTCTACTCTTTTGGATTATAAATTCTATGATACAAAGGGTCATTACCCAGTGTTGGTTCCATTTTAGGGTTTTGAGAGAGACTTGGATATGGTTATATCCTTTATGTATATCTTCCACCCCCCTTCCTTTCTTTTATTTTTTTACAAATATGTACATCTTCCTTGATATACATGTTTTTTAGAGATATTTTATAGCATTCCTGACTTTATAAGCTTGAAGAACATTTGACATTACAATAAGTTGGTTGTTCACCTAGTTCTGCACTAGATTGATGATGCAAGACCATGAGTCATGTAGAATTTTGTAGTTCTTTTGGCTTCTTCATTCTTTTTATTTGACAAACGAGGTATCTAGACTTCTTCAAGTATCTAATTATTCCCTCAAGCATGTGCTTTTGTGCATGAAATAGTCTATTTTCAACGAAATTTTTCTTAACCATAAAATAAATAAATAAAAGTCGATGTAGAATTTTGGACAGGCCATATCATGAAATGATATGAAGTCAACACTTAACTATCAATTCAAATGATAATGTGAAAACCATTTGATGGAAAAACTCCAACTTGCATGTGTTTGTATCTATATCATTGATTGCAAGCCAATGAATTTTAGCTAAAGTGGCAGCCCCTCCCCACTTAAGATTGGGGTGGGGGTGAAGCCATTGATCATCAATTGATTAGATAAAGTGATGCATGCTAATCTTTTTTTGACATAACGCTGAGAAAATTAAACTCGAATTCATACCAAGGAAATCCCTGCCATTTAGACCATCAACCCATGTTTCTGCAGCCTCATACAGTGCAGCACGTTCATCTGTAATGTTATATTTCTTCTTCAATTTCTTGGATACAAAATACATAGCAGCAGCTCCAGCATA
This sequence comes from Quercus lobata, assembly GCF_001633185.2. Taxonomy (NCBI): domain Eukaryota; kingdom Viridiplantae; phylum Streptophyta; class Magnoliopsida; order Fagales; family Fagaceae; genus Quercus; species Quercus lobata. Next base: position 29,637,565 of record NC_044913.1, read on the forward strand.
TTTCACAGTAATTTTTTCAGAAAAGCTAAAATTACCTACAAGCATAGGAGACATGCATATGATTATTAGGATTATCAACCAAAATCTAAAGCTCAAGTTCAAAATAAACTGGAGGATCTAAGAGCAGGAGAAGAAAAAATGATATAAAAGGAACTTAGAATGATTAGTTGGTAGCATACCCCCCTTCCCCCCTTTCTATAGAAAACACACACAAACAAATCCTTCAGCGACTTTGTCTTAATCCTAGAATGAGTAAAGATCCAACAACCAAACATAGAGGCAACATCAACCATGAGTCTAGAAAGACATAATAGACCAAAGCCTTGACACATGTTGAACAAAAACAGAGACAGAAGTGAAGGACCTTCAACCAAAGCTTAAATGCCATAAATGCAACTCCTTTTTTTTTTTGGTAAAACATAAATGCAACTGTTTCATCAAATCAAGCATAACCTCTCTGTGAATTAACATTAGTTCGCAATTTCTGTTTTATGACACATGGAAGAAGAATGCACTACCACTACCACAAATGAGAAGCCAGACATATTTACTAACAAATTCTAATCTTCAATTGATCAGAAAGTAAAATTAGGAAAGATTAGTTGATACACATTCAAGGCCTAGACAAAGCCTCAAAAACGGAATCTCATCACAACAGGCACACTATTACACATATTTCTATTGATAAGACACTGACCTTGGAAACAAGCACGCCCAATAGAAACCCTTCTAGAAGCCAGGTAAGTTATGACACAGGTGCTACAACCCTAAGAGGTTAATTTTTGAGGATTATAAACCAACAGAGTATACTACTTATAATTCTGCCTCTAGTGGTAGTAACCAAAAACTTCGCTTCCTTTCTGTCTTTTCCGTAAGAGGAGACTGAACTTTTTGCGGTTAATGACAACCCAACTACCAATAATCAGAAGGCCAAATTGACAATGTTTTCAAAATATGAGAACAAAATTGAGAAAATTGAAACTTTAGGGACCAACACTTCCCAGAAACTTCTCCATAGGAATACCATGTGAAAGAAAAAACTGCTTAGATTTAGATTTTTTTTTTTTTTTTTTTTTTTAACATAGGGAGCAGGGAAACTTTCTAAAGAAGAGTCATTTGAACTCCTCTCTAGCAACAGTAAAGTACATGGGTATGTAAAAGAAATCCCTAAATGAGGCGTTTGGTATGGAGTAATATTTTAGGCTTCATGGGAATGTTTTAGGATTCCCTAACAATCCCATTTTGGTTGCAAATCACACGAGCAAATCAAATGCCTATGGGTATCTAGATTCCCACTCAATCCCATTTTTGTAGGAATGTGGATTCTCTTTTTAAAAAGTCAGTATACACATTCCCGTGATTGAAAAAGTGGGTATACATTTTTTAAAAAATTAACAATTTTGTCCATTCCTCCCTACCCTTTAACCAATAAAAATATTTTTAAAATTATGGTTAAGAATTGGTCTCTTTTTTTTCTTTTTCTTTTTCCTTTTTATATTTCCTATTATAGATAGAGTTAGATGCTACAATAAAATAAATTACTTTTATTAAAAAGACATGATGCTGTGATTGCCATGAATCGAAGAACAAGAATTTAAATAATGATTTTTGTATTATACATGTCATTCAAAACGTCCAATTATAGTTTTAGTGAATTTGCCATGATTTATACTCATTATTTATTTGTAGGGGAAAAAAAAGACTTAATATTGTGTTAAAAAAGGCATCACATTCCCAGGAATCTAGACGCTAGGGTAATGTGGATTCCCCAAACCAGACACCCCCTAAGAGATTACAATCTGAAGTACACACAATCAAGAAAAAAAAAAAAAAAAAAGACAAAACACAAAAGAGGAGATTTAAGCATCACAATTATTGATAGAAGACGTATCAAGTACCTACTTTTTTCCATATTAAGAAATGAAAATTCAATAAAGTAAAACCTAAATCAAATAATAATATGCAAATCTGCATAAGTCTCACCATTGCTTGTGATATAGTCAAAGGACTCAAGTGCCTCAGAAGTGTTTCGGTATATGTTTGGTGATAAGATATGCACCAAGTGATTGTCAACCCACCTATATCATGCAGCCTCAAATTAGCAAATTGTATGTGTCAAAACCATGGTTGTAACCTTAGTTCCTAATTAAACATTAACTATAAATATTATTAATAGAATGCCAAATAAAGCAAAAGCATGCAACTCAACTCAAGTAGAATCTATTAAACAATAACAAGTTGTAGTAGAGAGGGAGAGCATTATTTTAAAATGTCTTCACATCAAAGGTGGTTTTTTTTTTTTAATATTGTTTTTCATAATTTTTTATTATATAATATACACATATTGTAGCATGTACATGTCTAAGAATGATATACACATGCAAACATTCATACGAAGGCATAATAGAATTTTCATAAATAACATATGCAAACATATTTTCATAAAGAAAATAGAGCCTTTTCCTATCAAATTGTAATACTCATACAAAATGTACCGATATTTCCCATAAATGAATGAAAATTCAAGTCCCAACAGCCTGGCTCTAACAATCAAAGGTCAAAGTACACTATGAAGATGGGAATAAAAGATGTGTGACCATTCTTCATGCCTTTAAGAGATTACTAACAGGTGAAGTATTATTATAATAATCTCAAACTTCTCGAAGTATGGTGTTATCCAGAATTATTTCATGCAAAATACATAAGTCTCCAGATCATGAACATATGCTTAGCCAAGAAAAAGAAAATGAACATAAGCTATCGCATAAAAACTGTACCCTCGCCACTTTTTCTCTTCATCATTATCCGATTTTGAATCGGCCCTTTTGTCTGAATGAATCTTGCCACCCAGCTTGTCAATAATAGCTGCAAACATGCCACATATGAGTTTGATGGACACTTTAATTGGAACTTGAAAAGTTAAAATACTTCCACAATCACTCAACGACAAGTACCAGATGAGTCGATCAGTTGTTCCCCATCAACCATTAATATCGGCACCTTCTTATAGTCAGACCACTTGATTTCTTTCTTACTAATTGGGTTGACCTCTACTACTTTGTATGGTATATCATAATAGTCGAGAAAGGCTGAGATGGCAAAAAATATCACCTTGTAAAAAAACTGAACACAAAACACCACAACACATTAAGAAAGTAACTAGCTCAATAATGACATTATCATGCAGTTCCTTTACTTAAACAGAATTTTCCCCCCTCTTTTTGAAAAGTAAGAGATTAAACAGAAAATCAGATAAAAAAAGAAGTTGCTTGAAAATATTCCCCTATTCACCCAAATTATTATAAATGGATTCAACAAAATCCGCTAAATTATTCAAAACTCAATGTTGCCTACCAATCACCTCTCCTAGACCCCGAAAAGTTGGAGCTTCGTGCATTGGGTATGAGCCCATTATCCCAATGAAGTATTGGGCAGCAGAGAAAATGCAGGATGGCACAATTGATTTGGATTCTTCAATTTTTGCTTTTTTATTTTTATTTTCACCCAAAAAAAATCCTAATTTTTTTTCCTTTTCTTTCCTCTCCATCATCCATTTCTTAAAAAATACAAACACATACATAGAAACCAACACAAACAATTCAAAGCAAAACAAAGCACCAATTCAGGAAGTTAAATTTGGAAGCAATAAACTTTATACAAAAATTTATTTCAAAGAATTAAAGAAGAAAGAGATCCATACCTTTAACTTTATTGCAGAAGGGGCAAGCTTCGTACTGGTAAAGAACCACGTCCTTGGGAACGAGTTCCGGCGGCGGTGGCTCCTTCGCGTGGACCTCTTGGGCGGCGGCGACGGAGATCAAAGCCCCGGCGACACCGAGAGACAAAACTCGCGCCGGTGATTTACTCCACCAGCGGGTGTACGATGCCCCCGAGCTACTGCTACTTCCGTAGAGCGCCACCTGGAGAAGCCTCTGGTTGTGGTGGACGGCTATGGAAGTGGCGACGCCAACGCCGACGCCGCCGTGGGCGGTGGCGAGGGTTCGGGAGAGGACGGAGGAGGCGAGAGTGGAAGCTCTTCTCATTGCGTTGAGTTGAGATGAGGTCTTTCTCGTGGCCACGTGGTCACTATAAACTATAAAGATTTTCGACAAGGGTTTTGATGGGGTTTTTGGGCAGTGGCTACTGGTTGGGTCACTTCTAGCTGGATATTGACTCGCTGCTCCTAGAGATTTCTAGCATTTGTTTAAGAAAATGCTATGCTACAAATTAAATTATTTTATAATATTTTTACAAAATATTGATGTGCTCATCTTTTTATTAGTTTTTATGTAGGTTTATTATTAATATCATTTTTTTTATTTATCAATAATTACTTATCACATTAACAATTTATAAAAAAATTTGTAAAATAGTTTGTATCTCTAACATTATTCTTTGTTTAAATGTTGTGAAAATACGTGTGGGTTAAAATTAGTTAGTGAAATATGAGCCAGAAAACTATTATTTAAATGCTTCCTACCAAACACCCCCCAATATCTTTTTATGGAAAACTCTTTGTTGAATTATGCTTGTATTTTCAAAATATGAGAAAAAGTAAAAAAAAAAAAAAAAAGAGTTAAATTTTAAAAATTTAGTTACATAAAAATTAAAAAGAAAAAATGTGGCTTATAATTTGTTTCCAAACACATACCTTGTGTGTATTACTGCGGTGGGTTTGGGTGAAAAAAATTATAATTGCAACTTTTTTTGTCGAAATTAAGATGTGAAAAATCGTAAGTGATGGAAAACAAATGATGGATTAACGTGAAAGTGATAAACAATCTAATATAACATCTTGTCAAGAGTTTTGAAACTCAACTAAAACTTCCTAAAGTATCCAACAAAGACTACCATTCCCCACAGTTTGAATCTCCCCCTTCCACACACACATATATAAAACATGTATCCTTTTCACATATAGAAGATAACAAAAAGAACTTCAAGCATTTGTTTTTCTCCCTTTCACAGTTCCAATGCACATAAGGGAAATGGGCTAGTTACCATTTTGATCTCTAATGTTTGTTCTATATGTTAAAATGGTTTTTAATATTTCAAATGTGCCAATTTAATCATAATTTTTTTGGTATTATGTCAAAATAATATCTGCCGTTAAGTGGTGGATGCAACAAGTTGACAATGATATTAAAATAGTATCATTTATATGTCACCTTGATTAACACATGTCCTTATTAAAATAATAATAAAATAAATTATTTAAAAAAAAAACATTTAGGCACAAAACAGTTCAAAGAAAAGCAAAAATATTAGAAAATGAATGGAAAAATCTCTCCTGCACCTAGCGCATGAGACACCAGCTCAAAAGGAATTAGAGGTTTTGACAAAAGGAAGCAGAAAATCTAAGTGCAAATATTTGTACTTGAGCTGGTGGTCATTCACTGGTCTCTGTCTTGATTGCTAAAGCAATTAGGGGTTAACACCAGCAAGAACAGTAGACCAATAGTTGGTTAACACCATTATTTTACCTTAAACAAACAACACAAATAGCAGACCAATTTAAATATGATTTCAATATTGGGTTCCATAACGCACTTTTTAGGCTCAAAAAGCCGAACCAAACGAGCACTTAGAAAGGCCAAACCTGTCTAGGAAATAGGTACTCGACCCGACTAGATAAATGTAGATTTTACTCGACCTAATAGGAAATTTGGGTTTTGGGTGGGTTTTTTTCCATGCCCGAATCTAGCAGATCGGGTATGCTATTACTTGGCTCAACCCGCCATTTAATACCAACAGCAACCAAAAAAAAAAAAAAAGTAAAATAATTTTTTTTTTATTGTGCATTAGCCCTCCTGTTCTTATGATGGTTCAAGATTTTCCATCAATTATTTGAGAGCCCCAGAAAGTGTATGACACAGAAAGAATATTCCATGGAAGCCCACAATGCACCAAGTTTGATTCGCTCGTCTGAAGGAATCTAAAAAACCACAGCCTGGTAGTGACAACCCATGCACTAGTTTCTTCTTGGTTAGCAAGATTAATTACTAAAACCGACAAATAAATTAAGTAATTAAACCCTCTTTTTAAACTAAATTACTAATATAGTAATATAATTTCATTTTATTATGTGTATTGTAGCAGTAAACATATTTTCTCTTTAAAAATTAAGAAGTCTATTTTTCTTTTTGATAGATAGGGTCGAAATATTACCATAACTACTGCTTTTGAATATTCTAAATTCTAAATAGCCTACATGGCTATATTAGTAACGTCGCTGACGTTTAATATTGGAAGCATATCAGCATTAACTATTTTTGTGGCGACATGACTGTTTTGTGCTTGTGTTACTTGTGTATTTAGAGTGGGATGTGTATAAGTCCTTTTTTCTTATTTTTATTTTAAGAGTCGCCATCAATCATTAGTTTTACATTAGGTGTGATTGGTCACCTAAATATCTATTTTTATTTTAAGTTACCTAATTAACTAAACCAAATTTTAAGGATCCGTAAATTAAGGTAAACCAAAAGCCTTTGAACCAAAAATCTTCGACTCAAAAGTTTGGTTATGTGTGGGAAGGTGTTAGGCACCCCACAATGCCTATCCGAAGATAGTACCTCATTTTAATTTATTCCAAACGTTAACTTTTATGAAAAAATAGAATACTTGGCATTTTGATTTTTTTTTGAAATGGTTTTTTAAACAATATACATACATACATACATACATACATATATGTAGGTATGATAGGCCCAGTAGTATATATTTATATATATGTTGGGCCGGGGGCCCAATCCGAGGACATCTAGTAGTCCGAGGATGGGTAAACGCTATCATGGAAGTCCGCATGAGTGAATGAAGAAATGGGGTCTGGTCAAGAGGGTCCAGGAAGGTGGTCCAAGGAGGAATGCCTCCTCGACTGAGCAAAACAGAGGTCAGAAGATGTGGTCTGTCATCCAGAGCAACATTCCGGGAGATTCTATTAATAAGGATACACATCATGAAAGCACTGGACAAAAGGGGAACTATGAAATATCTAAGAGAAAACTACTACCACCGCATTGAATACTCTGTAACTAACTCTCTAATCGTATTAATGTGGAAGTGATACCTGAACAGTAATTTTCAACCTTACAGCCATGGTTTTAAAAACCGGAATGGACAAAGAACCGGAAAAGAGATTGAATACTGGTTTTATGGTCCGACCGGGGTCGAACCGATGATGTCATAATTAATATTATTTAAATATTTAAATAATTTTTATATGAAATTTGAATTTTAATAACTTATTTTAAGAAAATATAAAATATAGAATTTTTTTTCTTTTTTTTTTTTTTAGTCAGTAATTATTGACAAAAAAAGAACAATCTACTATTAAAGTTTCAAATTTTTATTTTTATAAATAGGGACAATCTCACTTTTAGTCCCTACATTTTGAACTTTTTCCATTTTGGTCCTTACATTTTATTTTTTCCACTTTTAGTCCCTAAAACCAATTAGCGCGTCTCATTTTAGTCCTTTCCGGCATCTAACTAGTAGAAAAGGCTGACGTGGCAGCCGGAGCGAATAAAAAAATAATATAAAATGCCAGTCAACATTTAATTTTTTTAAAAATAATTTATAAATTTTAACTAAATAAAAAAATTAAAAACAGAATTAAAAACAAGAACACAAAGAACACAAAAAAAAACCCACAACCAAACACAAACTCAAACAAAATCTCTTTCACACCCTTCCTCTTCTTCTTATTAAGCTTTTTTTCTGGGTTAATAAATAGGGGGATTAGTATTTTCTTCTTCTTCACCTTCACAATTCTCTTCCACTTCAAAACCCTAAAACCCTCACAATGACGGATCGACCTCAATCTTCCTACGGCGCCGTTTACTTTCCTTCGCACCACCGCTTACGCTCCGTCATTACTACTCCCAACTACACTTCCTTTGCCACCGTCGCAACCGCTGGTTCTGGAGCCGGAGCCGGAGCTGCAGATATCGTCGATTCCAAGCTCCGCGAGCCTTCACAAACCGCTGTGATAAGCCCTAGATAGAGTTAGTCCTTACTCACAACAAGAACAGCTCCACAACAGGATTTCGCACTTCAGTTCGCCGCGGCCTCCGCCGCCCTGTGATGACTTCGTCTCCGAAGAAGGCTCTGATTGCGAGCTCGATTCCTTTCCTCTACCCCTAGATCTGAAAAAGGATGATTTGAGTTTTGTGGGTTTGATGTTTGTATGGAGGGTTTGATTTTTCATGTGATGTTCTGGGTTTGCTAGAGATTGAGGGTTGGGTTTGGGTTTGGGTTTTTTGTGTTTTGAATCTTTAAAGATTTTTGTATTTTGTAGATCTGTGGCCTTTGAGGAAGATCTACAAATGATTAGGTTTTCATGCCTTAGTCATGTTCTTTTTGTAGATCAAGCCAATCAAAGATTCAAAAGGCACAGTTGTGTTCTGGGCAACGAGTTATTTGAGGAAGAACATGAACAATTCTGGATAAGTGTGAAAAAAAGTTTGTGTTTGAGTTGGGTTTGGTTGTGGGTTTTTTTTTGTGTTCTTTGTGTTCTTGTTTTTAATTCTGTTTTTAATTTTTTTATTTAGTTAAAATTTATAAATTATTTTTAAAAAAATTAAATGTTGACTGGCATTTTATATTATTTTTTTATTCGCTCCGGCTGCCACGTCAGCCTTTTCTGCTAGTTAGATGCCGGAAAGGACTAAAATGAGACGCGCTAATTGGTTTTAGGGACTAAAAGTGGAAAAATAAAATGTAAGGACCAAAATGGAAAAAGTTCAAAATGTAGGGACTAAAAGTGAGATTGTCCCTTATAAATAATAGTCAACTTTATCTATTTATCTATGCAAAAAAAAAAAAAATTTAAAAACCCCCCAAAGTCAAGTGATTAGACAACACACTGACTTGTTAATTATTATGACCAATTCACCATTCCATTCCTAGCCACATACGTACACTCCCCTTTAATTTTTTTTTCTTTTAATTTCCCCTCATAAATCTAGCACCCCACAGGCCCACACGGTTTACTATCAAGAACTTTTATTTTTTCATTCACATTGTTTTGTCCTTCATGCTCCAGTACCTTCATCTATCTCTCTCTCTCTCTCTCTCTCTCTCTCTCTCTCTCTCTCTCTCTGTGTGGAAGTTGATCTCCATCAGCTCCTCTCATTTCCTGTCTCACCGAAGAGCTGTGGATGCATCATACTAGTCCAAGAGGTTGGTTTCAACACCAAGCATAAGCATTCAGTAATTTTCTCACTCTCTCAAGCCTAGTAGATCTAAGAAAAAGGAAGATTTTTATAGCAAAAAATATGTCCTTAGCCATTTAGACCAGCAGATCTGAGAAAAAAATAAGATTTTTCTACAAAATAAAGCTCCCTTTCAGATCTCTTTCATCAATTTTGCAAAATTGGTTCAACCATCCCGGTTTCTGGTTTTTCCAATTTTTTCGGTTGAACCGACGATTATCGCTTAAATCCGATTTTTCTTACATTTTCAGTTTTTAACCATAATCGGACTGGATTACTATTCAGTTCTCGGTTAAACTGATCGAACCGGCCAATTCAATCCGATTTTTAAAACTATGCTTACAGCCACTCCCAGAGACTTCAAAAAGGTGCTGATGGGACAGGGATTACTAGAAACCTGGTCTACACGTGGAGGGTGGAGATGAAAGAAGGAAGACAATATAAAAGAGAAAAAATACCCTGAGGAGGGGGGATCGAGAAATTTAAGGAAAAACATTGTAACAACAGAAACTAGACTTGTAATCAAATTGAAAAGAGATATATATAAGAACACATCTCCTTGGATTGTGCCGATGACGATTTTCTTTGGATAAAACTTGTTTATCTTTGTTTTCAATTCATCTAGACCCATCATAATTGTTGTCCAATTCATTAGAGCCTAATTTTCTGACCCATTCTCTACAAACTCATTGTATTAGGCTCTTTGGGTCAAGATTCTTTTGACTCTTGGGTTTAGGACTCAAATTGGGTCCTTACAATATATATATACACACACACACACACACACACACACATGTGAGTAAATACTTACATATAACTAGCATGTGAATATTAACTCCAACAAAATATATACAATCAAGGCATTTGAAGTATGTACATAAGTAGCATGTGAGAGAAAGAGCATACAAGTATACTTTACAATAGCATGTGAGTATTTATTTACTATATAGCTAGCATGTAAGTACTAAATGCTATATAAAAATAATCCACAATATAAAAATTAAAAAAAAAAAAAAGGTTGGACGAGTAGCACCTTGTTGTCATTCACCATTTTCTCATTTTTATTTATGCAAAAAGATTACAAAAATAAACTCATTATTGCCAAGAAATGTTAGAGACAATGTAAGCTTATAAGGTGTTTAAAGACTTAAGAGAAAGAGCCTTGAACACAAATCCACAAACTACAACCATTCTAAGAAAAGGCTTGGAAATAAAAAGTTACAACATTAACTTTATTATTTTGGAAAAGCGCATTTTTTCTTAGAAAAGATTTTATTGTGAATACTAAGCTATACATGTTAAGATTAGTGCCCTAAAATCCTATTGTACAATGCTATGTATGTTATTATGTATGACCTAATGTTGTGATTAATAAAATTGCTTTATTATTATCTAAAATAATGGTAACATGAATATTCAAACATTATCATATAGTCTATGAGATACATAGTATGTGATTTATGTGAAAAGTCATAGAAAATATACATTACAAGTTCTTTGTAAACTCAGAATTCTAATTCGTAGTCGGTGATGAAATTAGGAGTCTCATTTGCGAAGACTATAACATATTAACTAAGATGATTTGTCTTGATCATAGAAGTGGAGATTTCTAGTTGATATGTTGATATGTTTTAAGAATTAAGACATATTGAACTGGACCGTTATGAGATTGATTATTCTCCTAATGACTGTCAATTGAATAATAAATTTCATGACTTATGTTTACATGAACTCTTAATCCTGAGAGAATAATAAACATGATCACAGTGTGTAGGTTACTTTGATATATCAGGAGTGAGATCTAAAGAAACGGTCAAAATCTCAATATGTTGGGCAGCCACATTTAGTGTTGATGGAACATATATTCTCAAGATGAAATTCATAGTCTCTTAACGGAGACATAAAATATTTCCTTGAAATAAATTTAATAAGTTCAGTTATTCAGAAAGTTAGGCCTAACCACTTTAATAAGAAATTACTAAAGTATATATTTATGAAATTGGGCTTTATAAATATATGATGAATAATTTAAAAGGATTAAACCTGGTACTTAAGAATTAAGATGTAGTAATTTACAAAGTGACAGTCTTTATTTATGACTTTATATTACTACGAATGTTTTATGAAGGGGTTATATGTACAATAAAATCTTGAGATATAATTTATTAATAAGACTTAGAGTGCAACTAAGATGATTTGTCTTGATCATAGAAGTAGAGATTTCTAGTTGATATGTTGATATGTTTTAAGAATTAAGACATATTGAACTGGACCGTCATGAGATTTATTATTCTCCTAATGACTGTCAATTAAATAATAAATTTCACGACTTATGTTTACATGAACTCTTAATCCTGAGAGAATAATGAACATGATCATGGTGTGTAAGTCGTTTTGATATATCAGGAGTGAGATCTAAAGAAACGGTCAAAATCTCAATATGTTGGGTAGCCACATTTAGTGTTGATGGAACATATATTCTCAAGATGGAATTTATAGTCTCTTAACGGAGACATAAAATATTTCTTTGAGATAAATTTAATAAGTTCAGTTATTCAGAGAGTTAGGCCTAACCACTTTAATAAGAAATTATTAAAGTATATATTTATGAAATTGGACTTTATAAATATATGATGAATAATTTAAAAGGATTAAACCTGGTACTCAAGGATTTAGATGTAGTAATTTACAAAGTGACAGTCTTTATTCATGACTTTATATTACTACGAATGTTTTATGAAGGGGTTATATGTACAATAAAGTTTTGAGATATAATTTATTAATAAGATTTAGAGTGCAATTATATTTACATAGTGATATTAAATATAATTAATGGAAATTTTGGATTTGTCAAGAGTTGACATAAAAGGCCAAGACCCATTGGAGCTAGTGTCTTATTTGTTCCTTTTTTATCCCACTCCAAACTACATACTAAAACCCAATTAGAAAGGCCCAAAAAGCTAGCCCAATTAGATAATTAGTTATAAGGAGAAAAACATACAGAATTTTTGTAAGAACATGAAATGGTATGTTTATGAGCGTTGGACAACCATTCATTCTCTCTAGAACATACACATTGTAAAGTGGTGGGCTGTGCTAGTAGTGATGGGTTGCTTCCTGCTGCACTAGGCCCAAGTTTTCTGGATAAGGGAGTTGGGACCGGTCCAGCTGCAACTCAATTTGGTCCGACTTGTGCGCAAACTATGCCTGATTTGCCAGGAACGTGCTTGCGGCAGGCAGAGCTGTTTCAGATAAGTTGTGGCAGACAGACATAATAAAAAAATAAAATATCTGGCTACTTAGTAGGAAATGATCAAATGATCCCCAAACACAATCACAGTAATATAATCACTTTTACAGAAATAAAAGAACAAAAGGGAGCAAATAGTAATATATATGGGTTAATCAGAAGATGAAAAAAATCAGCTTAAATCTGGTCCGTAGGAGCAAAACCAGAGAGGAAAGAACGTTCCTTCTCAACGCAATTAATCTCTCAGGAAAGTCCTGCCGTGGAGATCAACTACCCTGAGGGAAACGGACCTGAATGGTTGATGCACAAGGGCTCCTTTTGGTTTTGACAAAGAGCAGGATTTCGTGAGGGAGAGAGGAAATCAATCTACCGGTGCATGCCTGCCATTTTTAATTCTCCCTCTATTTTCTTTCAGGTTGTTTTCTTTCTTTCCCTCCCACTCGTTTCTTTTCTATTTTCTGGTATCTCTTTTCGAATTTTATTTCTTAGCTATGATTCTCGTTGTTGCTCTATATTTTGTTCAAGGCAAGGTTCTCTTTTTGTAGTGCCTGTCGAGACTGAATTTTACTGTTTTAGCCCTTAACCTCCTCTGTCTGGTCTAGGTGTACTGGCCGACCACCACTGGTCCGTCTGTGTGCCATACCCCCATCACCAGACAAAGAAATGTATTTTGTTTGTTTGTTTGTCGTGGCACCCTTTCCTGCTATAGTCTAGGTTATTTCTCTCTCCCTATCCCTCATGGCATGCACCTAGTGGTTCCAACTCAGCTTGCTTTTTTTGGGTAGTATGTCATCCCAACAGGACACTTCCCCCAAAAGAGCCTGAGCCGGAACCTTAAAAATAGATTTTTTCCCTCTCCCTACCACCAAACCATGCCCTCTAAATCTCTGACTCACAACCTCACCATGCCCTGTATTGGCTGGGTACAGGCTGGTGGTGCCTGGGCCTTGCGCGTACCTTCCTTCCATATGTGTCCAAAATCTGTCTGCTGCTTATTCGTCTGCCATAGTCTGAAGGCTTGCCTGCATAGCCTACCGTCCATTATCTTTGACCTTTTTATGTGGGCTACTTTTCGATTTCTTACTCCTCTTAGGAGCTGGGCCTTATTTGATATTGGGCCTTATATTTATTTGGCCCATTTCTTGATTGCCCTCATTTCCTACCATATTACTCTGTTATTCCTACTGTAATGACTCAATTCTGTTGGGCCTCTTTAGGCCAGCCGTTTACTCTTTCCCCCAGTGGCTTGGTATGGCCATTGCTTTTCCTACTTATGGACTCTTGTGCCCCTTTTGTCTTCCTCTTGGGCATCCTTGGCTCACTTGCTTTGAGCTTCCTTAACCCTTTTACTAACTCCACATTCCCATGAGCTTTTACTAACTTTATTGGGCTTCCCTGGCCCAGTTACCTTATTCTCATCCTTGGAGTTCATGGGCCTTCCATTAACCCCTTACTTTCTTTGTTTGCATTACTTTGGGCCTGCGGTGGCCCTTTCTCACTTTTCTACATCATATACTGCCCATGGGTATGCTATTTCTCTCTTTCCGGGCTTCTTTAAGCCCACTTGCCTCTTCAAGGCCTATCTGTTTATTTCATGGTTTAAGCCCACTTGCCTCTTCAAGGCCTATCTGTTTATTTCATGGGCCTGTGATCCATTATTCCTATCGCTTGGACCTAATGGTTTTGCCATTTATTTGCCAATTCTTTGCTGCCCTTGTTGTTGGGCTTTCTTCTTTTTACTTAGATTCTCACAAATGACCCTCAACACACATAAAACTAATTAAGAGACCACACTTCTTGGGCATCAAGTGGAATTGGAGTGAAGATTAAAAGCGTTCCCAAGTGCTTCTAATCTTTGGTTTTGAATTTCACCGCATCAAGGTACACTTTCTTGTTCTTATATTCTGAAACTTACATAGCACATGTTAACGATTGTGAATGAAGTAGATCCGTTAATTTTTCCACTGCATACATTAAATTTCCAACAATACAAACACAACATAATAAAAAGAGAGGGTTGGAAGAATAACACCTTGTTGTCATCCACAATTTTTTTTTTCATTTTTATTCATGTAAAAAGATTTAAAAAAATAAAAAAAAAATAATAAAAAAAAAAAACTCATTAGTGCCAAGAAATGTAAGAGACAACGTAAGCTTATAGGGTGTTCAAAAACTCAAGAGAAAAAGTTTTGAACACAAATCCACAAATTACAACTGTAGGGTTAAGGGGCCTAAGAATATATGTTAGGCCTTAGGTTTTATCCAAGGATGCTTAGTGGTCCGAGAACAGATAAATAGTAATGAAGATGTAAGACTTAGAACTTCATGAGCAAGCTACGAATGAAAAGGCTGAGGAAGGTAGGCCAAGGAAGAGTATCTCCTTTACTAAACGAAGCAAAGGTCAAAAAGTGTGTTCTGTCATCCAAAATGACATTCTAGAAAATTCTATTGATAAGAACATGCGTTATGAACGTACAAGACAAATGGGAACTGGGAAATATCTAAGGGAAAGTTGCTACCACTGCATTGAATGCTCTACAGCTAACTCTCTAGCTGCATTAATGAGGAAGTGATACCTAAACGATAGTTTTCAGCCTTACAGCTACTCCTTAGAGACTTCAAGAAGGTGCTGATGTGACAAGGATCAACACCAACAATCTAATCTACACATGGAGGGCAGAGATGAAAGGAAAAAGAGAGTATAAAATAGAAAGGAGGCCCTGAGAGAGAGGGATGTGAAATTTGAGAGAAGAGTACTGTGGCACTAAGAACTATACTTATAATCAAATTCATAAAATATATACAAAAATTGTTCTCCTCAGATTATGCTGAGGACGGTTTTTTTTAAGATAAAACTAGTCTATCTTTGCTTTCTTGCCATCTGGATCCACTATGCTTGTTACCCAATTCGTTAGAACCTAGTTTTCTAACCTACTTTTTACAAATTCATTGTATTGGGCTCTTTGAACCTAGATCCTTTTACTTTTTGGACTTAGGACTCAAACGCGGTCCTTATAACAACTATTCTAAGAAAATGCTTGGAAATAAAAAATTACTGTAGGGGCCTTTTCTGTGTATGGTGTATTGGGCTTGGCCTGCCTCCTGCGGTAATGGGCTGGGCTGCCTCCTGCAATAATGGGTTGGGCTGCCTCTCGCTGTGATAGGCCCGAATATTTTCTGAGTAAGGGAGTTGGGGCCGGCCCAATTGTAACTCAACTTGGGCCGGTTTGTGCACAAACTTATGCCTTGTCTGCCAGGAGTAAACTTACGGCAAGCAGAACTGCTGCAGACGAGTTACGGCAGGCAGATATAATAATAACCAAAACAGAGTATTCTGACTATTTAAATAAATGGCTATGTATTCACTACTAACAAAACATGATTATAGTCATAATGATATCAATCACAAAGAAAATGAGGAAAAATAATACTAGCTAATCAAACGGGCATAAATCAAGTTTTAAGCTTAGTCTGCCGAAATAAAGTCAAAGAGGGGAGAACGCCTCTTCTCAATGCAAATAATCCCCTAGGAAAGAGATCCTGCCGTAGGGATTAATGACTTTGAGGGAGTCGGGCCTGAATGGTTATTGCCCAAAAGGAAAGAGTCATTGTTTACGTTTTGGAAGAAAGTAAGATTTGAAGGGGGAGAGAGGGAAACCGATCTATTGGTGCATGCCCATTGAACTAACTCTCCTTTTTCCTTAGTTTCCTTTCTTTTCTACTCTGTTTTCTTTCTTATCTTTTTTTTTCTTTTCTTCTCTGTTTTCTTTCTTATCTTTTTTTTCTTTTCTCCTTGCTCTGTTTTTTCTTTTCACTCCGTAAAATTACTCTGTTTTTCGATCCCCCTTACAGGTCACGACGAGAGCCTTTTTATAGTGCCTGCCGTGACCAAGGTTTTACCATTTTGCCCTTTAACCGCCTTTGTCTGGTCTGGGTGTACTTGCCGACCACCAGAGGTGTGTACCACTCACTCTTGCCAGACAGAGACAGGTTTCATTTCTCCCTCTATCGCAGCATTTCTTTCCTGCCACGGTATAAATGCTCTCTCTCTCTCCACTCTCAAGGCATGCACCCAACGGTTCCCCCTCAAACTTGCCTCTTTTGGGTGGTCTATCATCCCAGCAGGACGTACCTCCCAAAAGGGCTTTGGGCAGGAGCCGCAAATAGACATTTTCGCTCTCCCCACCACCAAACCATACCCCCTTTATCTCTTACCTCTGGCCCATGGCCCCACCATGTCCTATATTGGCTGGGTACAGGCTGATGGTGCCTGGGCCTTGCGTGTGCTTCCCTTTCAGATTTGTCCAAGAGTCTACCTGCTGCTCATGCGTCTGCCGTGACCTGGAGATTCTCCGTCTGCGTTTCCTGGCCCTTCATGTGGGCTTTTATTTGGTTTCTCGCTCCATTCTGGAGCTGGGCTTCGTATGATGATGGGCCTTACATTTCTTTGGCTCATTTTTTATTTTCTTTATTGCCTGCCACATTGAATTGTTATTCCTGCCATAATAACTTAATCTTGCTGGACCTCTTTTTTGGGCCAGCCGTTTATCCTTTTTCTCAGTGACCTGTTATGGGCACTGTTTTGCTTTTACTCATGGGCTCTTATGTCCCTTTGGGCTTTTCTTTGGGCATCCATGGCCCGATTGTTTTCTTTGGGCTTCCTCGGCCCGTTTGCTAATTCCACACTCCCATGGGCTTTTTACTAACTTCATTGGGCTTCCCCAGCCCAATAACCTTATCCTTATCTTTGGGGTTCATGGGCCTGCCATAAACCCCTTACTCTCTTAGTTTGCATTGTCTTGGGCCTGCGGCGGCCCTTTCTCACTTTTCTATCTCATACTCTGCCCATGGGATGCTATTTCTTTCTTTCCTGGCTTCTTTGAGCCCGCTTGCCTTTTCAAGACCTATTTATTTGTTTGTTGGGCCTGTGATCCATTATTCCTGCCGCTTGGGCCTAATGGGTTTTTTGCTATTTATCTTGTCAATTCTTTGTAGCCCTCATTATTGGGCTTTTCTGTCTGCCTGGGCTTCCACAAATGGCCCTCAACAATTACAATGTTAACTTTATTATAAGGCAGATTTTTTTTCTTAAATTTTTTTTTTTGAAAAGAAAAACATTTTTTTAGTGGTAAAGGTGTTTTATGAAAACATTTTCTTTTTGAAAACCTCCCTTTTTTTTTGAAAACATATTTTTGTATGTAGAAAAACATTTTTGAAAACACTTTAACAAAACTTTGAATTTTGTATTTTTTTATTTTTTTTGGTTTCAGGTCTCCTCTAAAAAAACAGATTTTTATTTTTGCAAACATTTTTTTTTTAAACAAATTTTTTTTGTCTTTTGAAAAACAGTTTTAGGAAAAAACAGATTTTTTCAAAAGAATTTTTTTTTTTTAAACAGTTCAGAGTTTGAAAACAGTTTCCAAAATCAGATTTTTATTTGAAAACAGATTTATAAAAATAGTTTTATATTATCTTTGAAAAACAGTTTGTTGAAAACAGTTTTAAAAAACAGATTTCAGAAAACAGATTTTATTTTTAAAGCAATTTTTTTTAGAAAGCAGATTTTTTAAATTAAGAAAACAGTTTTGAAAACCGTTTTTAACAGATTTATAAAACAGTTTTACAAAGACAGATTTTTTTTTTTTTTTAAAGCAATTTTATAAAAAGAACAGTTTTATATTTTTTTAAAAAAATTTTGAAAAACAGATTTTTTTTTAAAAAAAGGTTATATATATATATATATATATTAAAAGGTTTCGGGTTCCCCCTTAAAAACTGATTTTTTTTTTTTTAATGTTTCAGAAACTTTTTTTTTTTTAGAGGAGAGGAAAAAACATTTTTTTAAATGGGTTTTTTTTTTGAAAACTTTTAAGAAGAATAATAGACATTTTTAAAAAGTCCTTTAAAAAAAAAGACTTCATTTTTAAAGAAAAGGGTGGGAAAGATTTTAAAAAAAAAAAAACATTTTCTTAGAATAGTGTGTAGGGAAAATGTTTTACCCAAACTTATTTATTTTATGACACATTATTAATGAGAAATGTAAAGGGATAACAAAAATAAAGTGCAGAAAAATAAATAGATTGAAAAATAAAGAGCTTGAAATTTAAATGACATAAAAGTAAAGAACTTGGAATTTAAAAGACATAAAAGGAAAGAGCTTGGAATTTAAATGACATAAAAGTAAAGAGTTTGGAATATTGTATAGATTGATTAATTTTTTTTTTTTAATTTCTCTCTTAAATAGATTTTAATCTCTTTCAAGCCTTATGGATACTCCAACATAAAGAAATGAGAGTTCTAAGCTATCACCATTCTTATGAGACATACCCATATTGTGCTCTAATGGAGGCCTAAAAACTATTTAAGAGAGATAGTAGAAAATCTTTATTTTTTGTAAGTTTCTAGATATAGTACACACACACACACACACACACACACACACACATGCAATAAAGTAAAGGAGGCAGAGGGGATGTGCAAGAAATTAAAGGGGATGAGAAGAAATTAAAGGGGGGTGGGGATTACTTGAGAGTAAATGGGATGACATAAAATTAAAAAGCAATAATAAAATCCATAGATGCCTAGGTGGGATGGGATTTCTTCCCCCTAAGAGTACTTCCCATACATAGCCTAGGAGATGGTCCAATACCCTTCTAGGGATACCAACACAATAATAATAACCAACAACAATATGAACATTGAA
This sequence comes from Quercus lobata, assembly GCF_001633185.2. NCBI lineage: Eukaryota > Viridiplantae > Streptophyta > Magnoliopsida > Fagales > Fagaceae > Quercus > Quercus lobata. The sequence continues at coordinate 29,656,730 of NC_044913.1, forward strand.
ATAAAGTGTTAGATATATACACAATATGTACAAAAACATAGTAAAAATAAGTAACTATGAACAACAAGTAAAGTAAAGAAAAGATTTATATATATATATATATATATATATGAAAATGATGACTGCAATAGTAAAAGGGGTGGGATGAGTTTAGTTATTAAGAAACTAATCCATCCCTATAGCCTTACCCACAAAGATTACAAAAAAGAAAAAGATGAAGATTTTTGGTGTAGGGTTTCCTAGAGAAGGAGAGAGAGGAGAGAGAGAATTTTTTGTTTTTCTAAGGCTATTTTTCTAGAATTCCCTCACCTTTTTTTTTCCTGATTTTCCCTCACTTTTTTCTCTCTATTTCTCTCTCTCTCTCTTTTTTTTTTTTTTTTTTCCACACAAAACTCTAATTTTCTTCATAAAAATGGGGTGTATTTATATGAAAATGATGATTTCTGGCTCGATCTTCGCACGGCTGTTTGGAGGCCTTTCCGAGCTCTATTTTCTTCATTTTTTATATGCACAGAAATCTCTAGATGTCTAGTTTCCAACGGACCTAGATTCGTTCAATTTGGAGCTATAGTTGTCGAGATATTGCGCTCGGAAGGAAGGTGACGCAAAATTGAAAAATTTTGGACGTTTTTTTCTTGAAAAATTCATATCTACCAATCCAAAGCAGATATCATCGAGCCCTTTTGGTGAAAATTAGATAAGACCTTGTTCTTCAAGATGCTCTAGCCCGCTCATTACAGTTCTTGCCCCATCGGTACAGTTTATTGCGTGAAGTCGGGTAAAAAAATTGCCTGTTTTCTTGGAAAGTACAATGAAGATTTTATTAGGGTTTCAATATTTTGTGATATCTCATTCGTTTTAACTCCGATTTTGGCCTGTAAACTATCGCTTTGAAGAGAAAAAATATGCTCTACGAAACGGTACAAAATTCAACACGATCCAACACTCAGATCAAAAAGTCAACTTTTTGACCATACTCGGCTAGGGTTTTGGTCTTAATAGATTTTTCAAATGTTATGACTTTTTGATTCACCATTGAAACATGTTGTATTTATTTTTACCCTTTTTGGATTTGAAATTCATGATTTTGCACATTTTTTTAATTTTTTTTGAATTTTTGGTTTTTTTTTTACGCATGAATCGAGGCGGGACAAAATATGGCATCAACAATCTTAATTACATAGGATAGGAAAATTATTGAATACTTTAGAAGTACCATAAATGCATATTTTTCCCTCACATTAATTATGGGTCCTACTATAAATTTAATTAGTGTGACCTATTATTATGAGAGAGGACGAAATATGTATTTCTGGTACTTTAAAAGTATTCTATAATTACTTGGTTGGATGTAGCTATTCAAATGACATTCCCATATAGAGGTTCAAAAAGTATACTATTTGTTAAGGAAAGGTATATTGTTGACATTTATTTGATACTTGTCACTAACGTTTAAATTTTGTATTAGCTTACTTCAGTATACTCACAATGGCATACTTTGATTTTGTTAAAAGGAAATTTTTAGTAAATTTGAATTTCAGTTTAAGAATTGGAAAGAAATGAAAAAGACATTTATGCACTATTTAGTTTTTTTTTTTTAAAGAGTTTCAGCCTATAACATCTGCTCCTAATGATAGTTTTTTATCATCAGACGAAGACACCAATTTGTTTTAGGTGTAGGCAGTAATCAAACCCTAAATCTCTTATTTTACGATGAGAAACTTTAACAATTGAGTTAATTTTGAACCCCACTTGCACCATTTAGTTGGATGTGATTTTGGGGCATGAGAAAATGATAATTGAAATGTTTTGTGGGGGGATGGGGTGATTTTTTTTTTCTCCCCAAATACAATAGAAAATGAATAATAATGTGGATTTTGCAATTTGATAGGTCCTCTAAAAATGCTAAAGGAGGAGCTGGAATTGTTTTTTTCTAAAGGAACAGGGGAAACAGTAGCTATGTCCTTCAAGCTCGATTTTCCATGCACGAACAACATGGTAGAGTATGAATCCTATCTCACAGGGCTAGCTGTAGCACGTGAAATGGGGATCAAACATCTTTAGGTAATAGGAGATTTAAATCTGGTTGTTTCCCAAGTTAAGGGAAATTTTGCACTCAAGGAACCATCATTGGCTTCATATAGAGCCAAAGCTCAAATGTTGGAAGACTCCTTTGAAGAATTTGACATTGAATAGTGAACACTCTCTAAGGTTTGACAATCACTTTGTTGATTCTCTAGCCAATTTAAGATCTAGAATTAGCTTTGAGGGAACAACTACACATGCCACTATCATAAAGAAACATGTCCCTAATCATATGAGTGTCGAGGGAAGAATTCTTTGATCAACCGCTGGATCAACCCACCAAGGAAGCATTGTTGTCTCCATCCAATGAAGATCAGCTGAAAATACTCAAAGATTATGCCTTGAATTGTCCTTGTTGCAAGAAGAATTTATAGATTTATCTCTCTATAATAATAATAAATAATTTATAAATTTATCTCTTTGTATTAATAATAAAAGTGATGTAGAGAAGTAATAGAATAAGAATAAGTATTTATTTTTTTAAAGAAGTAGTAACTGTATGTGGCTAAGGCCTAGTATTTGAATTCAAATAAAACATAGACATTGAATTTGTTTGGATTGTGAGGTGAAGGGTGCTTTTTTTATTTTTATAAATTGTGCATTTTTTTGAATGCGTATTTGAAAGTGGTGTAGTGGGGTTAGTGGGTTTTATTCTATGTATTTGTCCCTAAGTTTTTTCCATGCTTAAATTTAGAGTGTAGGTGTATTTTTGAACCACATAAAAATCCAATTCAAAAAAGAAAATTGTATTGGGAATCCTATGATGTTATTGACCTATTCCTAAAATATTTGTAAGAGAAGTTGTTGGTTGGTTACTAGATGAGGTATTTTTAGCCTTCATATAAGTCCATATTAAAAAGGGAAATCTTGTTCTAGATAGTATAGATACACAACCAAAAAAAAAAAAATATATATATATATATATATAAACAACACAATAAAAAAATAATTTCACTATGAGAGAGAGAGAGAGAGAGTATAAGGTGTTTTTCTGTGTTTGTGTTGCTAAAATAGCAAATTTGGAGTTTTAGCATTTTTTTAGAGAGTTTCAACTTATGATGTCTGCTCCTGATAATAATTCTTTATCATCAAACCAAGACACCAATTGATTTTTACCATTCTAGATGTGAATGCTCTTATAGTATTAACTACTATTTTTTTTTTATAATCTCTCTCTCTCTCTCTCTCTCTCAAATTGCAAGTTGAACAAAATAAGCTTGGGGTTAAGGAAATTTGCTTTATGATGTTGGCTTGGTGCAGATTTGGTGGTCATGGCGCTAAAAAGGACCAAGGAAAATAATTGTGTTGGTTCTGTTGTGGCTAGTTGCATCGGTGTTGGATTCAATGAAAATTTAGAGGTGTGGTATTGATGGTACTGGTGTTTTTGTGTGTGTGTGTGTGTGTGTGTGTGTGTGTGTGTGTGTGTAGTGGTCATGGCGGGTTACAAGCTAGGTTGATCGACAGTGTGTTGAAGGTAGGCTATATGGGCTTAGAGAGAGAGAGAGAGAGAGAGAGAGAGAGAATGTCAATATCTACCACTAGAAAAGGGCATGGTGCTGGTCAATGGGTTGTGGGGTTGGTGGCTATTATTGATGCAATGAGGATTTCAAATTTTTTTTTTAAAAAAAAATAGTAAGAGTTATTTTAATGGGTGATGAGCTAAAAGTAAGAGATGAGATCTAGAGTGAAGTATGAAATGGTTTGTTAAAATAGCAAAGTGGTATTTTGATGTGCTAAACTAACATTTTTTTTAGCAAACCTGACTATACATAAGACTATAAGAGGGTTTAAACAAATAAAAATAATTAAGGGTATTAGCCCAAAATTAAAGACTTTAGGGGAAAAAAAATCCCTTAAAGTGCAATTTGTAATTTAATCTTTTAGTCAAGAACCCGTCTCCTATTATCCAAAATGAAAAAGAAAAGGGACCGTTTGGTAATATTATTTTAGTAACGTTGTTTATATTTTTTAGAAATATATGTGGTTGAAAAAATGTATAGAAATACGTGTAATGTTATTTAAATACTAAAAATTGTTGTTCTAGTTACACTACCAAACAGCCCTATAATCTTTAAAAATTAGGGGTCGTTTGATAACGTTGTTCTAATAATATTATTTGTAATTTTTTAGAAATATATGTAGGTAAAAAATTGTATAAAAATATGTGTAAACTAGTATTATGCCCGTGCGATGAACGGCTTAATAAAATATATTTTGATAATATAATTAAATTTAATAATAAATAAAATGAAAAAAGAATTAATTCAAAATTTAAGATTAAAAAATAAGTCATTCTTGTACACTTAAAAGAAATTTAATTTTTATTTCTTATTTTGATATTTAAATCATTTGTTTTAGTGTTGATTTCATTCAAATGGTTATAAGTTATATCAACCCTAAACTAAATTAATAATAAATAAAAATATAATACTCTAACTTAATGTAACATTCTAACTTACTAATAAATAAATATAACACCCTAACTTAAAGTAATGTTTGTAATTGTATTGTGTTTTAGCCTTTAAGAACACATTTTTTTTTTTATCATTAAAAAAAACACAGATATTAATATTACAGATGAAAAAAATAATGAATTCAATAATTGAAACGGTTGAAAATAAAATAAAGCCAAAACCTCAATTCGTTAATGAAAAAATATCCAAATTTTTGAACTTAAAAAAAAAAAAAAAAAAGGAGTTAAGTAAAAATGGACTTACATAGAAATTTGGATGGATGGATTCTCTCGTATCCAATTTCATGTTTGACAGCAAATTTTGCTTTTAATTAAAGAATATAGATTACATGTGATAAAGCACCAAACAAAAGCCATAACAAATTAAATCCATAATAAAATATTGATGTCAACAACAAATACTCATGTAATAAGAAATTAAAAAAAAAAATATTGCTTGCTATATTGATTTCTAAAAAAAAACACTAAAAGGTGTGATCAAATATAGAATTTCAGCCTATCTATAAAACTTGTTGATAAAAATCATATTATATATAATAAAAAGGCAACAAATACACAAAATCTATTCAATTTGATGAAAGGAAAAAAAAATTACCTGCAAGGTTGTAGGTAGGGCAGAGAGGAGAAAGGAAGAATATAGCAAATAATTGTAAAGTATGTAGTAGAAATAATGAAATACCAAAAAAACTGTGTGTATATATAGTGAGAATTTTAGGTTGTGAAAAAGATATGAACAAAAAAAAAAAATAGTTTAGGTGAAACTCAAATACTTTTTTTTTTTTTTTAACTTTATTATTGGGAAAAAGATGGCATAAGATGCAAATTTATCCACAAAAAAAAAAAAAAAAAAAAAAAAAAAAAAAAAAGCATGTTCTTTTTTTTATAAAGAAACGTAGGAAAAAAAATTTCATCAACATCAAGATGGTGTCAACTAAAACCATAGATGGCAACGGTAACCTCTTTCTCTCTTTTATATATATATATATATATATATATATATACCATAAAGGGGGAAGGGGACGCACTGCTGAAGAGGATGAGACGGAAGCACAGTAATATTGAAGTGAAAATAATGAAAATAACTTGAAAGTAAATAGCTTGAAAGTAAAAGCAATAATAAGGCGGTAGAACCAGCCAAGCAGTATATATCAAAATAATTCAAAGTAAATAAGAACAATAGTTCAAAATAAATGAAAGCAATTTAGAACCATCCGGTATGGCGGTAATCCGTCCAAGGTGGTGGTAGCAACAAATAAAGTAATGAACATAAAACTGAAAATACTTCTTATTGAAAGTAGGATAAACACTTACAGTAGTAATAGTGAATACAAGATCTCAACAGTTACAGGTTAACAGTTACAAAGCTTGAACTAGTCTTAGTTACAAGGTTTGTAGGATTACAAGGCTTGTAGTGAACAAAGGTGAAAAAGGTTGTAGTAGTAGTAGTAGAAGCAAGTGGGTTCTCTCTCTAAGAAGGCTAGTTCTAAGGGAAGAGAAATCAGAACTAAAACTTTGCTTAGAAAAACCCCAAGGGACATCTTCCCTTAAATAGGCAAAGCTTTGAGTAAACAGTACTCGTGAACAGTAAAAAGATAAATTGCTGAAAGCAATCTTGGTGTGACTAAAAGTCACGGGAAACACGGAGAATCAACTTTTCAGAACATTATCATCAGGAGTGGAAATTAACAGTGAAAGTCCACTAGTAAACAGTGTAGCATTTGGCCTTTATGCAGGCTAGAGAAATAAGCTCAATCTTCTCGAAGATCTGGAGTGTTATCTTCATCATGTCCAAACAGCTCCTGGTCATATGGGAAATAGGGGTTGTGAGCAACAGATTCTTCTGAGGAGGCTTTGGATTCTTCCTGATTAGCAACAGCTTCTTCTGCCCATTTGAGTAAAGCTAGATGAACATCGGGATTCTTTCTCAAATTGTCAATAGAGGAGCTTTTAGTCTGAACATTTTTGCCGGAAGAAGAAGAGGGAGCATCAGCAGGAGCAGGGGTTTGAACAAGGGAATGATCTTTTGCCATGGGCAAAGCAGCAGCAGATGAAGAGTCTCTGGAAATAGAGGCAACAGCGGTAATGATCTTTTGAGTGTGAGGGAATTTTCCCCACCATTTGACATACCAATGCCTAGAGAGAACATCACCATCTTTCTCATATTGCCATTTCAATATCCAAGGTATTTTATATTTTTTAACAAAATGAAGCAAAGCAGGAAATTTGGCTCCATAAGCATCACACCTATAACATTTCTTGAAACAGTTGAAAGCATCAAGCAATGGTGCAGGAAATAATTCAGTAATAGGGCCAAATTGGGCCCACCAGCGGTTGAACCAAAGGGGCAAATCATCAGTGAATTCTTTGTCAAAGTTAACAAACCAGGAATGAGACATGTTTTCATTCTAGTGCAGCATGAATCTTGACCAAGCCATGATATAATCATAATATGAATAGGGAATGGGGGAACTTGGCATTGTTCTGGTAGATGTAAGAGAAGAGCCCCATTGTTCTTCAGAAATAAAATTGACTAAGTAAACACTGTGGTAAATAATTTTGGAAGCATCTTTGTGATCAGAAATGGTGTTAATAATAATAGATCTTTCATGGTGCAGAAGATCAGAATAATAATTTAAATTCTTTTCCCTATGCTCCGGAATCCAATGAAACTTTGGAGGGAAATAACTCCTAGCAAGTTTGAGAGGATCAGAAATAGAGGCTCTGTTGGGTTCAATATAAAACAGGTGTTGGAAATATTGTTTTTTGATATATTGAGGGGAATTTTTTGGAAAAACAGTTTTGATGGGCCGGTTAACAGGGGTTAAGGCATAAGGATCATAAGATGAAGTAAGAACAGTGGAGTAATTAATCCTAGGGATGGTTCCTAGGGTGGTGAAACGGTTGGTTATTTCAAGGGGAGAAGCAGGTTCTTTTTTAACAATTTGTTTAGAAGTTTCAGCAGGAGGATTATCTTTTGGTCTTCTACTTGCCATGGTGACACTGCAGAAATTCACGGGTAAGGAAATCAGGGATAGAATTTTGAGATCCTTTAATATATTCAATATCAAAATCAAACACGCTTAAAATAGCTTGCCATCTAGCGAAAATATGTTTTGAGGCAATATTTTCAACATCTTTTTCAATAACATATTTAGCACTTTTACAATCAATACGTAACAAAAATTTTTGGTTTAACAAATCACTTTGAAATTTTGAAATACATAGTACTATAGATAAAATTTCCTTTTTAATAGTACTATAATTTAACTGTGCATTGTTCCAAATACTAGAATAGAAACGAACAATTTGTTCAGATGACTCAGGAGAAACTCTTTGTTTTAGAATACCACCATAACCAACATCAGAGGCATCGGTTTCAACAATTTTGAAAGCGCCAACAGTAGGAATACCAAGACAAGGCAATGTCTTAACATGAGTTTTGATTTGTTTAACAATAGAAGTATGAACATCAGACCAAGGAGGAGGATTACTTTTTAACTGATCAAACAAAGGTTTGCATTGTTTCCTCATATCTTTGTAAAAATCTGCAACATAGTTTAATGACCCAAGAAATCTTTGGAGCTGTGTTTTGTCAATGATAACATCAGGAAACTTATCGGCAAACTGGATGGCTCTATCTATAGGACGAATCTGTCCTTCAGAGATATCATAGCCAAGAAAACGAACTTTGGTTTGGAATAGTTTAACTTTCTTGGCTGAGACAACAAGACCATTTCTTTTGATAGTATCTAGAAACGAATTCAAATGTTTCCAGTGTTCGTCAATAAAGCTAGAGTAAACAAGAACATCATCAATATAAACAATGGTGAAATGACTGAAGGAGTTAAAAATATCATTCATGATATTTTGAAACTCGCTTGGGGCATTTTTAAGGCCAAATGGCATAACATTCCACTCATAATGTCCAAAAGGAGTGGTGAAAGCAGTTTTGTACATATCATTCTCACTAATCTGAATTTGCCAAAACCTAGATTTCATATCAAACTTGGAGAACACAACAGCTTCATTCAGCTTATGGACAAGGTCATTCTTGTTGGGAATAGGATACCGAATCCATTCTAAAACCTTATTCAGGGGTTTGTAGTTAATGACTAATCTTGGGGTTCCTCTTTCAATCTCAGCATTTTTTTGGACATAGAAGGCTGAACAAGACTAGGGAGACTTGCTATTCCTAATCAATTTTTTCTGTAACAAATCATGAATTTCTTTTTTGCAAAATTCAACAGTTTCAACATTCATTTGGATAGGACGAGCTTTAGTGGGAATATTTTTCTCATCAAAATCTTTGACGTATGGCAAATCAACAATATGTTTCTTCCTATGCCAGAAAGCATTAGGAACATCGGAGCAAACATCATCAATCAACATTTTTTGAAAATTATCAATTTTGGATTGCAACAATTTATCAGAAATTTGTTCAGCAATTTTCTTGTATCTAACTTCTTGCTGAAGAAATTTAAGATGTTTAATTTTAGCATGAATCATGTTTGAAGCAGTATTAGTATCAATATCAAACTTCGAAGCAAATTTGAACTTTACTTTTTGTCCAAAAGGATCAATAGTAATTCCATCATGTTCAACAAGAAAAGGATATAAAACATTTATAAAAGGCAAACCAAGAATCACTTTATCAGTCATATTTTTAACAAGAACAGAAGGAATCTTGAAACCTACATTAGCATGGCATACATGAGCATTATTCAATTCATACTTTATTTGCATTTGAGAACCATTAGCAGAAACTAATCTTTCAGTAGATTTTTCAAAGTATTTGGAAGGAATCAGTCCTTCTTGGATACAGTTCATATCCGCCCCTGAATCTATCATAGCAATAACAGTAAAATGATAATCAAGAGAAACAACAATTTTAACTTTTGTAAACCATTTTGGAGGAATTATTTTATTAACAAGTGCAAGTTGAGAAATAGTGACATCATCAGGAATACCTTTACCAGAAAGAAGAGCTTGTTGACAGGATTCATCTCCATCTTTATGCTCAAGTCCTTGTTTAAGATTATTTTTATCACTTTTAATATCTTTAAAATCATGTTTTAATTCGCTTATCTCTTGTTTAACAATATTAATTTCATGTTGTAAATCATTAACAGTTAGTTCTTTAGATTTCTTTTTATTAAATTTTTCCAAAGTTTTATCCTCTTTACTCTTGGTGAGAACATTGGTTCGAATAACATTGCAGCAAGAACCTCTACTACCAATATCAGAAGAATTATCAATATTTAGTATGTTAAATTTGTTTTTTAAATTACTAGGTTTTCTTTTACAATTTTTACTAAAGTGTCCAGATTTTCCACAGTTAACACGTCTCTTCTTAGCATAGAAATCATTAGGTTTAACAAAATTATTTCTGTACTTTGATTGGTGTTTTAACAATTTTTTATCATTACACCTATTGGTACCAAGTTTTTTAATAGTGCTGAAAATATCTTCATAGGTTAAATTATTATAATCAATAGAATCATTTTTACCCATTAACTCTTGTTTTACCTTATGAGCAAAGATAGGAGGCAGACCGTCAATAAACTTTTCTTTCCAATAAAACTTATGACAGTCTTTTCGGAGCATGACTCTGGAAATGAAAACATCTTGATACCATCTGTATTCAGACATAGTTGGACAACTCAAATTATTTAAATAATCATGAGATGAAATATTTGATGGAGTACCAACAAAGTGTTTGAGAATAGTATAGATCAAGGTATTGACACCATTACAAACAATTCTTTCAAAAATAGGCAAACATTCATCATTCTTTTTGACAGCATGTTTAATAGACTCTCTGGATTCTGCAGTGATATATGAATCCCACCATCTACGAAGAGTACCAAAAAAACCAGTAACAAGCAAGTTAATAATATCAAGTTGACTAAGATCATGGTTATTTTGATAAGCAATACTAACCATAGACATGTGAATCATTTTAGCAATGATTTCCTGTTCAGACAAACCATCAATATTCCATTCATAAGGCTTTTCAATAGAGATAGAAAACTGTGTTTGAAAAGATCTCTCTTCAAACTGCATATCAAGAGGAGTAGGTTTTGAATACCAGTTTTCAGTAAAAGACATGGGTTTGGTAAATCTTTTAATTTCTGGGAAATCATCATCAAAGATTCTTTTAGTAGGAACAGAAGAAACAGTATCAGATTCTGTATTTTCTTCAAAAACAATTTCTTCTTTGGAAATAGTCCGAGCAGCTGAAGTACTTGTAGAAGTACCCTCAGTTTTAATTTTTAAATCAGAAAGCATTTTTTCAACAATTTCAAGAGTCTTGGACTGAGAAGTTTTAAACATAACGTTTTTTCTTTGACTGGGTAAATCAATCAAAGGTTTCTCAATTTTAACATGAACAGATTTTTCAAAAACAGAAACAGATTTTTCAACAATTTTTTCTTCAATACGGTCAAGCTGCTGACTAATAATATGCAAAGATTGATTAGTAAAATTGTTTTGTTCAATAAGACTAACAATAGGAGTTTGATCATCAGCAATTTTGAAAGGAGAGGCCTTCACTTCCTCTTTTGTCACTTCATCTTTCTTAGTAGTTATCAAAATTGAATCAAGAGGAGGATGACTAGACCTAATAATGGTTTTATCAATCTTAACAAAATTTGATTTTTTTATCACATATAAATGTTGTTTTGAAACCTCATTATTTGGAACATAATGGTTTTCAAGAAAATCAAAAAACAAAATATGTTTTTTCAATTGATTCATCATTTCCAACCATTTTCTTTTAACACGGTCTTTATCAGACTGAGCAAAATTATTTTGAAAATATTTTCTCTTGGTTTTGTTTGTTGCAAGCATAAACTCATTGTACAAAGAATCCCAATCAATTTCAAAATCATCATTTAAAACAGTCAAAACACTTAATTGATTTTGGTAAATAGGAGGATTTTCAACAGGAGAATCAAAATCAGATGGAGTAACAGAAACAGTGTCTTCCTCATCTTCATTAGCAGTTTTGCTAAATGGAGTGGAAGTTTCAGGTTTAGTTGAATAGTAAACAGAGCTAATTTGGGATTTATCACTTGAAATACCTTTTAGCTTTAAATCAAAGGATGTTTCCAAATTCTTTTTCAAAAATTCATTGATCTCTCGGTCTCTTTTTGAAATACTTTCAGATCCAGCAAAGGAATGTCTTCCTTCGTTGATCCTCAAAGGTGGATTGTTTTGAAAACTTATTTTAACAATACCATCAAGATATTGTTGAATATGGGTGAGATCAAGTTCATCAAAAATGGGTTTAGCAGGAGGGGTTTCTTGTTCTAACAACCAATCATTAGGAAGTTTAACATCTTGCCATTGAATCATTTTTGGAACTTGGATTTTAGCATCAGGAGTTGAACATTGAATTAACATGGTTTTACCTGAAGGTTCTCTAGGAATCATAGCACAAGGATTCATTTGAGTACCCATTAGTTTATAATAAATGTGGTAGATCAAAGCAAAAGGCTTACTACCCTCTTCCATGTGATAACCAGATGAAGCAATATTCAATGTCAAAGTTTTAACAATATTAGGATCATCCAAAGCAAGAGTAAGATCAGGATAACAGTTAAAATAAACAGGACCATCATACATAGAAGCAATGATCATACCAAGAATGCTATCTTTAAAAATCTTAAATCTAGCATCTCTTAAACACATGAGAACAGAAGCATTAATGCCCTTTCGGGTGAGTGGTTTAATAGTAACTTGAACCATACCAATATGCAAATAACTGAATTTTTTAGTAGCAAGGAAGTCATTAATATTCTTTTTAGTAAACAAACAGCATTTTTCATGAATTCTCGAAATAGAGAAAATTTGTTCAACAGTTCTAACTTTGTAAGCAGAATGAAAAGCACTTTCAACAAAACTAATTTTATAAATAGTTTTAGTATCAACTTTAGGAATGGTCCATTTACGAAAATCAGGGATCAACTCATTATCATCAATAGTGTGATCTTCTTCATTTACAATATCAAGAGGACAACTAGTCCTGGACCTGATAGAGGAGTTGGATCTCCACAACTTATCCATACTATCCTAGGTTCAACACTTAGTTATCATGTTTTTCTTACAACCGTTGCATTTCGTAACACATACCCTAACCAACCTTATACCTCTCATGCCCTATACGCCTTCTCTTGGCTCAAACGGGCCTTACAGCTAGGTTCTAGGACTTCACTTTACGACTAGGGTGGCGCCAACGACGGTAAGAAGGGAACACAACAACGGAATATCAAGCGTTCGGATAGACACGGACAAGAGACAAAGAACACAACAACACTACCACCGGCCAGAAAAGAGTGGCTCTGATACCATAAAGGGGTAGTGTGGATATCCCTTCTCTTCAGCAGTGCGTCCCCTTCCCCCTTTATGGTATCAGAGCCACTCTTTTCTGGCCGGTGGTAGTGTTGTTGTGTTCTTTGTCTCTTGTCCGTGTCTATCCGAACGCTTGATATTCCGTTGTTGTGTTCCCTTCTTACCGTCGTTGGCGCCACCCTAGTCGTAAAGTGAAGTCCTAGAACCTAGCTGTAAGGCCCGTTTGAGCCAAGAGAAGGCGTATAGGGCATGAGAGGTATAAGGTTGGTTAAGGTATGTGTTACGAAATGCAACGGTTGTGAGAAAAACATGATAACTGAGTGTTGAACCTAGGATGGTATGGATAAGTTGTGGAGATCCAACTCCTCTATCAGGTCCAGGACTAGTTTTCCTCCTGATATTGTAAATGAAGAAGATCACACTATTGATGATAATGAGTTGATCCCTGATTTTCGTAAATGGACTATTCCTAAAGTTGATACTAAAACTATTTATAAAACTAGTTTTGTTGAAAGTGCTTTTCATTCTGCTTACAAAGCTAGAACTGTTGAACAAATTTTCTCTATTTCGAGAATTCATGAAAAATGCTGCTTGTTTACTAAAAAGAATATTAATGACTTCCTTGCTGCTAAAAAATTCTATTATTTGCATATTGGTATGGTTCAAGTTGCTATTAAAACGCTTACCCGAAAGGGTATTAATGCTTCTGTTCTCATGTGTTTAAGAGATGCTAGATTTAAGATTTTTAAAGATAGCATTCTTGGTATGATCACTGCTTCTATGTATGATGGTCCTGCTTCTATGTATGATCACTGCTTTTATATATATATAAATATATATATATATATTATAAACAATCTCTTTCTCATTAGGTTTTAGGGATTTGTCATATTTATCCAAAAAATATGTATATATCTATTCTTAAAATCTTAAAATTTATTAAAATTTGTGCAATTTGGTGAAACCACATAGTACAACCATGATGTTTAAGCCAAACTTTTAGGCAAAATTTGCCAAATAATAGATTTTTAGAAAAATTTTTGCTACATAGCATGCAGATGAAACATTTTAGTTAGTTGGACTATTTTTGAAAATCGAGTTTAACAAACTCGAGTTCCAACCCATTCCCTTTTTAGATGAAGTCTGACATGAACCAAAAAAAAAAAAAAAAAAAAGGTGGAACTCGAGTCTAAGAAACTCGAGTTCCATTTAAAAAAAAAAAAAAAAAAAACAGTCTAACTAACTAATTAGTTTCCTCCACATGCTTTTTTGCTAATATTTTTCTTAAAATATGCTTTTCTACAAAAATTTTCCCAACTTTTATTATATATAATAATATAATTGTTTTAAAACTAAAAATATGTGATTAAACACAATAATCAAAGATGCTCTCTAACTTCCAAACGGTGATGAGAAAGGAAGCAGGATATATTTTGTAAAGCCCTGCCTGCGTGTCCATTTATAGTAAAACCCTCACTCACTCTCACAAAACCCCGGCCGCTGATAAGAAAGAGAAATGTCAGTCTCAAAATTCCTACGCTTGGGAACCGCTCTCTCCCTCCATAACCGCTTACCTCTCTCCCCACTCCCACTTCTCTTCCCAAAATCCCTACAGTTCCACCCCCGCTACTGTTCCACCGCCTCCTCCGCTGCCGTCGCCGCCGTCGACAGCACAGAATCTCTATGCTCCCCCGACCCCCACCCGTGGCCCGAATGGGTGACCTTCGTGGACCGCTTGAAGTCCAAGGGTTACTTCACCGAATCCTCCTCCTCTCCAACCGATAGCGTTTACAAGGACATGGGAGTCGTGAGAGACGCTTGCCTTAGCTTCGCTCGTGACCGATACGATGTCTTCAAGTAAAACTTTACTCTTCATTTTTCTCATTTCATTTCATTTTTTTTTTTTTCATTCCCAAAACAATGACTAATTACATAACATGCATGTATAAATAGAGCAAAACAATTAGCAATTAGTGGTTGTAGTAGGTAACTAGTAAGAGAGGAAAAAGGAATTGGGCTAGAGCAGGAGAAAGTAGGTAATTATGCTAAATTCTCGGAAGAAATGGAATGTTGGTTGATATTTGTTTCGCACATTGGGACATGTTAGCTCGTGTATACTTGCTTGTTTTGTAAGCACTTTATTTAAAATAAAGGAAACGAAGTAAAGTTTGTCTACTGAATATATGTTGAAGGATTTCATGAATTTTAATGGCAAAGAACATTGTAGCTTAGTGACATTACCTGTTCTTTGTTATGAGGAGAACTAGGGTTCGAATCCCTCCTCCCCCATTGTTGTAACTATCAAATTATCAAAATATTTCATGGCTCGTAACAATACTACTATTGGGAAAATCTAGTAGGACAATATTAACATAGGTTAGGCAAAACAAATGATGCAGGAGTCTAATGCAATATATGGATTTTGATATTGTGGCGTGGTGACATGGCTCAAGGCCAGCCAAGTCTAAGGGCTAAATTTTATGTGTGCCATGTGGTTATTGAAGCTAAATCCACATAAGCATTGAGCTAGGTTTTATTATTTTAAATAAATCTTTAATTTGACCATCCCTTCTTGTTATGCAGATCATTGTCTGTAGAAGATATTCAAAAAGTTGTTGAGGGTGGATGTCCTAATCTTTACCGGAAAGCTGTTAATTCAGGAAAAAGATTGAGAGCACATGTGCGATTGGATGAAGGGGATGTATGTTATTTCTTTATTTATGATTTCAATTCTATTGTTTAAACTTTTAAGACATATCTCAGAAAACAGAAATGGTTGTACTGTATTGAAAAGTCTGAATTATTTTTCTTTTGCTATATTTTAGAAGACATTTCATTGCCTATGTATCTGACGTGTTTACTTATGTTCAGGTCTGTAGTACTTGCAGTCTGCGGGGATCTTGTGATAGGGCTTATGTGATTTTGAAGGAAACTGAAGCAGATGCCCGAACTGTGGATATAGTGCGTATATTGTTGTTCTATGCCCTAGATTCACTTGTTCTTTCAGGAGGAGAGAAACCTCCTGGTCGACAGACAATTGAATCTTCTGCAAGGAAGTTGCTTTCTGAGTTGATTGAACTGAGTGAAACATCCCCTGATCCTGCACTTCCAAAGCCTGCTGTTAAAGCTTTGAAACAAAAGGATGACTCTTTGGATTTCATGGATGATGTACCGTCACAAGATGTTGAAATGAAGAGAGGGGATTGGATGTGTCCTAAGTAAGTTACATAAAGTTTCTTAATTATGCTTGTGTGTGACCAGTTAACTTGATTCTCTGCTTTTTGCTTAGTTGTTTGAGAAGAGGAGGATATCTCCTCTGCATGTTAGGGAGTCGAAGTAAATGAGTCTTAATGAGAAACTAGCAATCTTATCAGCCTGTGACAGTTAAAACCAAGAAAAGATATTGATATCAAATGATGCTCTCTCTCTAAAAGACTTTTCTGATCGGTCTCTCTCAAATACGTTTTAAGTGCTGCCCCCCATCTTAGCTTAGGAGCCACTTTAAGAGATTGCAAAAAGAGGAGACCTGGATGATTGCAAAAAGAGGAGCCACTTGCATATATCAAATATGCAATTCTGTGATTTCTCCTCTTTTGGATGATTGCAAACTCTTAATTGATCAAATCCCTCAGGTTCGTGTTAAGCACACTTACCGGGAAGCTAACAAATGTGTGGATCGTCTAGCAAAGTTAGGATTGTTTGAATCTATGGATTTTTTTGTTCATTCTTATCCTCCTGTAGAGTTGATCCCTCTGATTGAGGCTGATTCACTGGGTTCTTGCTGTATCAGGCTTTGTCCTGGTCCTTTTTCTTTCAGTTAGTTTAATATACTTCCCTTTAGACCAAAAAAAAAAAATTTATTTACTAGAGAACTAGGATGAACTCCACCTTAAAGTGGAATTGAATGGACTGAGGGATAGGAACAACTATCACATTTGTCTGTTACCAAAAATAAATAAATAAATAAAAGGAAGAAAACTAATTTCTCTGCATTTAATTACTCATGATCACCTTAAACTTCACATTCTATGTTGCAATAAACTAGGAGAGGCCTTGTCTATACCTCCACCCAACTAGATATGTAGGGCATCATGTGATCAGGATTTAAAAAAAAAATTTATTTGTCTTATCTGCATCACAAATAGTAGGTCCCTTTTGTTTCTTTTAATCATATTTGGTGCTTCTATTTGTCCATATTGTAACATGTTGGGTTTAATTTAGAAGCCCAATGTTTTTGTACCTATATAATCACTGCTGAATGTATGGTATTACCTACTGAAAACTCAGGGGCCTGTTCTGTTTGCAAGAAAATGTCAAAGGAGGATTTCTTTTTGTCAACAAATTGACATATGACTGACTTGGATCCTTTATATGAGGAGACCATGAGATTGGTTGTTGGCAGCTGTGCCAACTATGATATTGTGCCATTCCTCTATTATTGGTTCAATTGAACTGGCGTAAGGAGGTTTGGAGAAAAAAACTAATAGTAGCCTTGGATATTATTAAAATTCCTCAACAATGATATGTGACAAAAGCTTCCCAAAATCTAGTTGCGCAAGAATTGGAGCTTTTGTCATCACTGTTTTGATATATTTAAATGCTTTTCTTTAGTTTGACCACATATCAATTAATCATCAACATAAACAACCACGAACAAACTCAAGAAAGATTTGAGTACAGTACCTATGTCATAACCTGCGCATGAAAGTGCTCGGTGCATTAAAGAGTCCAAATGGCATTACTAGCCAATTGTAAAGCTCATCCAGTGTCTTGAATGCAGCTGTCCACCACTCATTCTAATTTGATGGTAACCCCCAAATCTATTTTGGAGAGCACATAGGATCCAATTAACTTATTGAGATTATTTTCTAATTGAGGAATTGGAAATCAATACTTGATTGTGTTCTTTTTAATGACCCTACGATTTATACACATCCTCCATAGTCATCCTTCTTAGATGTAGGCAAGGCAGGGTTAGTACAAGGGCTTTTGCTTTCATGCACTAAACCTTTGGCAATCAACTCCTCGATCTATCTATGTATTCGTCTTCTTGTAGATATGGCATTCTATAAGCAGGTAGATTTAGCAGATCTTCCCTTGGTACTAATCAATAGCATGTTGAATGCTTCTCATTGGTGGCAAAACTTGTGGTAATTCATCACTAACTAGCTCCTTAAAGTCCACTAAGAGCCGTCGAACCTTAAGGGCACAATCATCAAACTCCAAAAGTTGTAATTTGCTTCCCAACTTTGCAAATCAAGGCAGACATTACTCATTTACTCCCATATCTTAACACTCAGCTTCAAACTTTGTAGCAGTCAAGAAGCCATTAGCCTTGTTGTATTGAGGTCCCGTTTGGGTGGGGTGATTATGGGGGGATGCCAAAGGGGGAAATAGTGCACTTGTTTGGTTGGGGGAGTGATTCTGTTTTCTCCCCAAATTGGGGAGAAAGAGGGGCTTAGATGGGAATTTACACATTTGCCTCTTTGCTCCCTCCACATTAGTTTCCTTTTTATTTATTTATTTATTTTTATTTATAAATAATAATAATAATAATAATTATTATTATTATTATTATTATTTAAATGTAATAGGGCACGGGAGTAAATTTATACAAACTCCATTTTTTATTCTTTCATTTTTTTTTTTCAACCAAACAAAAAAGTTTTCCATCCTTACACTTTTCCACCCAAACCACCCCCTAGCCAAACACAAATGAGGGAAAATTAATTCTTTTCTATCCCCTCACTTTTCCATCCTCCACCATTTTCTATTCCCTTGCTTTTCCATCCCCCAACCAAATGAAGCCTAAGTGAATATAGTGACTTATTCCTTGAAAGGATGCAAGGTATAGTTTTTATTACCCCTTCAGATTGAGTAAGTATTGGCTCTAATGTGATGGACCATGACACTGTCAATGAATGGAATCTTTCATACAATTTCATTGCATAATCCGTTACAGAAAATGGTTTTGTAGCTTCTCTTCATGTGCTCCTATGTGCTAATTTTTGGCTTGCCTTGTTGAGCCCATTGCTCTTCATTTTTTTTCCACCATTGAAGCACAGTACCCTACTACCCTTCAATTGAAGCATCACAAATAGCACCTTTCTATCTTCACTCATGGGCTTCTAGTCAAAATACGTCTCTCAACTAGCTTTTTAGTCTACTTGATCCCCTACATGCATCTTTCCAAAAAAACATCAGCATCTTCTATTTTGATTCCCCCATCATTCATTCAAGCAGACATACCAACTAATCCTCCTATCCACCTTGTGCCACATGTACAGGTACAACATCATGGAAGAGGATTTTGTTGGGCTGTGCGGGGCTTGGTTTGTGTTTGATTCAGTTTGTAACCTGATTCTACTTTGACACATGAAGATTTTAAATGGGTGATTTTTAGAGGCTTAGTCCATGGAGTAGAGGCTTGGGCCCCCTTTTTTGGCCCCATTGTTTTAGGGTATATATTTGTTGCTTCAAATTAGACTTTACTGTTGTATTGAAAAACTGTATTGTATAGCCGCCCTTGTATGTTTCTCCATGACATAGTAAAAACGCAGCAACTCCATGGATGTAGGCAAATTGCTGAACTATGTAAATATTGTGTCAAGTAATTGTTTTCTCTTTGTGCAATTTTTCTCAATTTTTTCTTCTCTCACAGGTTTAAAATTAGGTTAAATTCCTAACAGTTTTCCTCTTCTATATCCTCATTCTCTTGACCACCTTCCAGAATATCTTAGGGTTTAATTGCCTATCAAAATCTCCATACAGGCTTTAGCTTGTTTGTGTTGCTAAAGAACTTGTACAACTTGCAAATAAATCTTCAATCATATGCCTCATCTCAACCATCTCTGTTTCTTGGTCTTGATTTCCTCTACCCCATGACCTCTGTGGCAACCCTTAAAGTTGCAATTTTTGACACAAATCTGAATTTTGTAGATCTAGGATCTTTTTCTTTGATAATACTTGATGTGGTGAGGAGAACTTAGGTATAGTGTAGAAGTTCAGTTTAAGAAGAAACTCCAAAAACAAAAAAGATTAAAGCAAAGAAAAGATAATTGGATTGAAGATGGAACAATTAAATATCAATGTCTAGACTCAAAGAGCTCAAGACTTATTTGTATATGAAAGTTCATGAGGTAGATAAGAAAAGTCAAATAAATACAGAATAAAAGTCAAATGCTAACTTCATTAAAAATCAGATGCTAGTTGCATGACCTTTTAGTTTTAAAATGCGAAAGACTTGATACCATATTAAACATAACATTGAGAAATAAAAGATTATCATAACAATCAGCTAACTGAAGAAGCAAACCCTTACTACTGCCCCATAATTTTTTCAGTCTTTATTCTTTGTTTCGGCTCCTTTCATCTGTCAAATCCAACATTTTCCAAGTCATATTCAATTCATTAAATCTAGCATATCCTTATACAATTCTGAGCCATTGACCACTAATCTACCAAACTCTAAGCCCACTAAAGCACAAAGATTCTCTAAATCTGTCCAACATCATGAAGGCAGCTGACTGATATTATTAGACACACACTGCATTTTCCTACCATTTCATTTGTAAATATGACTTTTATTGATGAAAATGGAAATACCTGGAGGGCCCTAATCTCTCCCTTGGCTGGGTTTTGGATTGGTCTTGTTCAAAGACTGTTAACAGCACTAAGCCTTTTTTAATTCCCCATTCCTACATTTATTAAAAAAAAAATCTCCTCAACCCATTCCTTTCATCGCTAAAGCTGATTTTGGATGGGTCACATGGACATTATTTTGATGATATTTCAATATGTGTTGTTACTAGATATCAGTTTATTTACAAAAAGAAAAAAAAAAAGAAGAAAAAAAAAGATATTAGTCTATTTGGATTGGTAAACTGAAGTTGGTTGAGATCATTAGTAATTTTGTCTACTTAATATATAATGGACGTAAATAGAGTGTAGACAACAAGAAATTTGCAAGATAGTTGGTTTTTTTATTGGTTAATTTACTTTGTTATTTTTATGACAAGTGCCTTCCATAAAAAGCGATAGGTCGCATGTTTGAGTCCATGAATTAGCCTCTACAAAACAATTTTGGGGATAAGGCTGCCTTCCATGACCCTCCCACAGAACCTACAAAAGTCGGAGTTTTGTGCACTAGATACGACATTTTATTTTTATTTTTTAACTTTGTAATTTGTCTGTGTGATGAGATCTCTATAGAATGAGCTTTAAAATGATGGGAAAATTTAATGCCTTTGAGAATTGGGCCTTTTTATTGGAAATTTGCTTTGCTATGATGTCAAAAGTTTTTACATTGCATTTCCTTCCTTCCCACTGTGCTTGTAATAACTCATTCCTTGCTTTCCAAAATTTTCAAATATGATTTTACTTGTCCATCAACTGATTCCCTTGCTATCTTGTTGCAGATGCAATTTTATGAACTTCTCCAGGAATAAACAGTGCCGAGAATGCAATGAAGATGGCCCTAAAAAAGTTGGTATGGGTGATGTTGAAATGAAAAAAGGAGATTGGACCTGTTCTCAGTAAGTCCCCTTGTGTGTTATCAGCGGTGTATCATAATTAATGATAAATCTTTAACAAGGAGTTGTATTTACTTTTTATTTTCCTTACAACAAGTGGGGGTGGGAGGATTTGAACCCAAGTTATCCTCATGGGAAGAACTTGGCAATGCCACTTAGGCGCAAAGCTCTTGGCAGTTGTTGAGCTCACTTTTCCAACTATTTTCTGTTGACAATCACCTAATGATGCTATATGCTGTTCTATATGTAGGACTATCTTTAATGTCATGATTTTCTAATTTTGGAATTGTTTAGTTGATGCTGCTGAAAATGCCTTGAACTGTGTGAAAGATTTGCCTGAGATCATTCTCAAGCAGGTTGTTATTGTCATTGCCTTATTATGATTTAGTGGTGTGGATCATAATTTTACCTATTCAAAAAAAGATTTAGTGGTGTGGATACAATGTTCATATTTCAATGGGGATGTGAGGTGTCACATGATGTCTTTCATAAATACTATCATAGAGGCCGGGCTTTTCTTCTGTACCTTTGTGAATGTTCTATATTCAATGTTTCATCTGCCTTCTGGCATTTGGGTGAATGTAGATGCAGCTTGAAGAAAGATTCATGCTGAAAGTGATATTTGGAACCGGGTTTTTATTACCAAAAATTATTTGACTTGCCTTCTGCACTCTTGAAATAAATAAGAGTTGGGTATATTGTAATTCTGGAATAGATGCTTAAAATAGTAGAAATTGAAGTCATTTCAACAGGAGTATGGTATCCAATTTTTGGTTGGGAGAAGTTATTATATTGATTTCATGATGTTGTGGGACTTTTTTTGGACTTATTTCTCTTACATAGGTCTATACTATTTTAGGATGGTAAGTTTGATGTGTAATTCTACCATGTTGAGAGGATCCAATGGTGAACAGCATCAATGCAAGAGTAAATGGTGTAGTAAAGTTTTGAGAAGAGTTGCATTTTTTGTTTTGACAGCTGCTTTGGGAAAATCTTATCAATAAGAGAAATGTTTTGGTGGTTAGAATGGTAAAATTCATTGTCCAATCCTACTATGATGCGTTGAGAGGATCCAACAATAAATTGTTTCCATGGAAGATAGATGGCATGGAAAATTTTGATAGGAGTTGCCGTTTTTGTTTAGGGCTGCTTTGGGAAAAATCTAAACAGTTGATAAGCTAATCACGAGGAGTATCATTTTGGTGGATTGGTGTTTCATATGTAATAGCCAATAATACAATTGATCATCTATTGATTCATTGCACCATTGCTAGAGAGTTATGGTCTTTTATCTTCCCCCGCATTTGGGATATGATGGGTAATGCCAAAAGGATTCTTGAGTTCTACCTTTGTGGAGAGGAATGTTTGGTTGAGATCGTGATAGTTTCATTTGGAATGCAGCTCCTGTTTTCCCTATTTCAACTATTTGGAGAAAGAGGAACTATCACACATTCAATGAGTTTGAGATGATGATAATGGAATTTAAATCTTTCTTTCAAAGATATTTGTGTGAGTGGATACTTGCTTTTGAAGGTATTCCTATTCTATCTATTGTAGATTTGATTAATAAACTTTTGCATATGGCCATGTGTCTTAGGATTCACCCTTTTTCAAATAAAATTTTCCTACATATAAATGTAGGTATGTCAGGCAAAGGTAGTCTGTTGACTATCAGGTACTAACTGTTGATTGGATGGTTTTTATAAGACTTAGTTTATCGTAATTTGTAGCTTTTAATGGTTTTTGGTCTTCTCTTCTCATTCGTTAAAGCAATTATGAATTTTTATACTTCCTTATATGATTTCTTGTTGATAGCTTTTCATAAATTATTGGTTTGACAATAGTTTCAATCAGGCTTAGAACCATGCTTTAATACTTCCACTTTTCTTTTACTTGTCAGTCAATGATTTTCTCACTCTATCACATGCCAATGGATGTTAGTAGATGCAGTATAATATTACACATAAATTTTTGCTCTTATGGTTTTACCTATAAATACGTGGTATAACATATAATGTTTAGTTATCTTTTTTTTTTTTGACAAGATAGTTATCTGATATGGTTTGGCAATTAGTGAAACTTTATTTTTCATGTTTGATATACTACTACCAGTTATGCTGATGATCACTTCTCTCCTGTCCCCTCCCCTGGTTTTCTTTCTCTAGTCCATGCTGTCATCAATTGCTTGACTTTAACGCGTCACATACTTTTCTTGGTAAGCTGACTGATGCCATTGGGATTTGTTACAGATGCGATTTCATGAATTTTTCTAGGAACATACGTTGCCTAAAGTGCAAAGCGGAGGGGCCAAAGAGGGTTAGTTCAGACAAGGTTGAAATGAAAAGAGGAGATTGGAACTGCGAGCAGTATGTTTCCTATATTTCTTTTCTGGCCAATCAAAATAAACTTTTACTTTTCTGGAGAATGAGTGCTAACCTGGCACCTCCTCCCCTTTCAAGTGTTAGGTGGAGGGTGAGGTGGTGGGTGCAAGACCCACCAGATGCATGTAACTTATCAATAAAAAAAATGATATAAACCTCTATCACTACTTAGTGTAGCTCTACTCTCTTAAAGGCTATTAATAGCTTTTTGTGTCATATTTGGTGTTTACAGTTTTGTATTTTCCTTATATGGGTTTCCTTTTTTTGGGTGGGTGGGGGACCTGGGGATTTGGAATTATTTTGATCTGATCAAATCTATTTTGCTGCAAAGTGTTCCAACAAAATGTGCATCAAGCCAAATTAAAGGAGTTATGCATGCATATGTAATGGTCCTGCTCGAACACATTTCTTTGTGCATGCATGTGAAACATCAAGTTTGAATAATAGAAGCTACAAGATGTGGAAGAGATTCCTTTAGTCGCTCTTGAGAAAGTCCTAGTTTACCAAACCTGCTTATAGTATGTCCTCAATTCATCATTTATAAAAGTATTTGTTGTAGACTCTGCTCTTGTGAGCATATTCTGCTTCACATCTTTTTTTATTTATGTAATTATATTATACTTCATTTTTTTTTGTGCAATGAATGATAAATAATAATAACAAAAAATATCAGGCCAGTCTCTACCTTGGTTACTGTAAGAAGTGTTAAGAGGAGGACTGAGAATAATCCAGTCATAGGATTATCATTTTTGATGAGGATTATGATCCATCTACTTTTGGTCATCACCTTTTCTGTTAGGCTAATATATTGTTTCTTTGTGAATTGGTTCTATCCTCATGAATTAGCTTCTTTCTGTAGGTGTGGTTTTATGAACTTTGCTAGTAATAGGAACTGTTTACGCTGCCGAGTGGCACGTCCTAAAAGACAGTTAAACCCTGGAGAATGGGAATGCCCCTCGTGAGTTTCTCTCTCTCTCTCTCTCTCTCTCTCTCTCTCTCTCATGCGCACACACACAGCTCATATCAAATTTCAATATTGACTGAAGAATTTATTAACACATGGGTTGCTTTCTGTAGATGTGATTTCTTGAATTACAGAAAGAACATGGTATGCCTGAAGTGTAATTGTGAACGCCCCAAGGAAGCTGCAGCAGCTTCTGAGTATGAGGAGCAGTTATGGAAGCGGCCTCACTAGTGGTTTTTATCAAAAGGTCAAAGGACTTGGTTTTTGTGTATTTTGCCCAAGACGTGACCTTGGATGCTCATAATATCAGGTTGGTGACCAAAGAGTGCAAAATTAAACTGAAAATATTGATGACCAAAAGTGAGAACAATTAAGCAGAAACTGCTCGTCTCTCATCAAGCTCTGTTTATTATGGTGTTTTTCGGGCTTCCACAATTACTTGATTTTGGTCTCTTACCATTCTGTTAGTTTTGATGTTTCCCCAATTCTGAGAAATTCATTTGTTGGAAGGATTTGGTGGTTGTCAGGTTACTTGAGTAATGTATAGCTTGCGAATGGAAGTAAGCATTGTGTCTGTAGATTCCTGTTGTTTCCATACTGTTAAGGCTCTCTGCTTTCACTAAACATGATCAGTATTCACAAATCATCTGATTTAATAGCGCATGAGTGGTCAATATCCTTATAGCTCAATTGTCACTTAGTTTTTACGACAGAGACGTCTCCGGTTAAAATCTACCTCCCCTCACTTTTGAATTATCAAATAAAATGAAATAATAAAGCATGAGTGATTGGAAGAAAATGTGCGTTAAAAAAATATTTAGAAGATTTAGGTATAGGCTCCTAAAGTTTCTGTCAATATTTGGGCTGCAGAAACAAGGAGCATTGGCTAAGGTAGTTTAAGGGCGTTAACATTCATGGCAGTTGAATTTCCGAGAATCAAAGAGTAATTAAATAAAGGGAAATGCTAACGAGTGCCCTCAGAGCACTGGTTAAGAATCCAGTTAAATAAAGTTTTTATGAGAAAAGAAAAAAAAAAGAATTAATGTTTTGACAGCTTTTTTCATTTCCCATAAAAGTGATGTTAAAATTTTTCTAAAATGAATTGTTAACGAGTGCCCTAAGGGCACTCATTAGCATTACCCTTAAATAAATAATAAAAGAATTATGGTCAAAATGCAAAAAACACCCATGAGGTTTAGGTCCATTGCAAATTGATCCTTGGGGTTTCAATTTTTTCCTTATAACTCCCTCGCGTTTTCATATTTGAAAAGACGGAAATTGACTCTTATATATTGGAAAATTTAATATAATTTTTTTTTTCAATTTTTCCATTCTTTTGTCTACCAAATATATTTAGGAGGATTGTATGACTTTTAATAGCCAAGAGCATTGTAGTTTGGTGATATTACCTGTTTTCTGTTATAAGGAGATTTGGGGTTTTAATCTCCCTTCCCCTGTTGTGGTAATTATCGAATTATCAAAAAAGAAAAAGAATCATGATTCATAATAATCCTATTAGGACAATATAAAGCAGTTTAGCCAAAACACATGTTGCTTCAAAAAGTGAAGCTCTTGGTAATATGAGTCCTCGATGATGAAGAGTCTAATGCAATTTAATGCAATATTGGATGATGAGAATATGGCATGGTGACATGGCACAAGACTAGCCAAGTCTAAGAGCTAAATTTCGCATGTGCCATATGGTTATTGACTTATTGTAGCCAAATCCACATAAGCATTGAGTTGGGATTTTTTATTTCTTTAATTCAAGAGTTTGGTTCATCTCCAGCACTTTTTAAAAAAAAAATCTCCTTTTGTTTTAATGAGAGATTGCTACATTAGTCACTAACTAAATAAAATGTAGGGATTAAAATCCATTACCACTTGTTATTGTACATTTGTTGAGGTCTAAAAAGGATCATAGTGAAGGAGACCCAAAAGAATGAGTCAGGCCCAAAAGGAAAAATCAAGCTAAGCCCCAAAGTAGCAGATGCAGGAGACCCATGAAGGAATAAAAAGGCCCAGGGGATCTTGAAGCCCAGACAAAGAAGCATCCAAAAAAAAAAAAAAGAACCACGGTAAGAGATAAGAAGTAAGGATCCTTAGGAACCATCAAGAGGCGCGGATCTCTTCAGGCACAAAGACAAAGGAAGACTAGGATAGCTCGAAAGAAAAAGACAAAAGAAGAAAATAAGAAACAAAAGCAAAAGAACACAAGCGCCAGTAGAACCCAGCGACCTCTCATGGCACAGACAGAAAAAAACCTCGGGGAACCAGAACAGGGAAGCACAAAAGAAAGAATGATAACAAGCGGCTTTCAAGTTAGCAGAAAAGGATTCCGCCTAGATGGGAAAGAAAAGGGAAAGTGGAAACTGCCAAAAACGGGGATGTCGAGAAGGGCATACCTCAGCACATCCCAAAGAAGATGGCCAACCAGGAACTTTCAAAAGAATCAGAGCTGAAAGAAGGAAAGAATGAGAAAAACGGGCAATGGGACTTACCGAGTGATAGGAACAGGACGTGCTCTGTTTGCAAAAAGGTAAAACAGCCCGGGAAGACCAGAACTCCATTATAAAAGGAAGGGATGGGTTGCGAAGAAAAGGGCAGCAAAAAAAAAAGAGAGAAACACAAAAAAGAAGAGATTTTCTAGAAAAACTATAAGTAAATCTGTGGTGAAGAGAAAGAAAAACATCAAGGGAAAACAAATATTGCTTCCCGGTATCCTGTAAAAGCCACTATTGCATATACTCGGATTCAAAGAGAATCAAATTTTGAAAGTTTTGAAGGCTGAAATAGTCACTCAAGACTGTAATTTTTGAGCTTGATTGAACCTTGTATCACGTTCTAGTGAGCTTTCTGTAACTTAATAGATAATGTATTAATGAAATATGCCTCATTAATCCCAGGATCCCCTTAGCATTAATTTTGTATTACTTTGTTAATCCTGCTTCTTTCCTTTTGAATTTACCTCGTTGTTTTTTGGCATTCTTCAATACGAATATCCTTGCTTGTCATTTTTTTTTTTATTGTCAGGAGCATCCCCTGTATATTACTTGATTCTTAAACAGCTTGTTAGCTGCGGTGAGTCAATGCCCGGTTCACCAAAAATCTTTTATTTAGGCCCGGGATCCTTGGGCCTGAGTGTCACAGAAAAAAGGCACTCTCACAATATTTAAAACAAAAGGTCATGTCTAATTAAAAATGTACTAGAGGTATGTTAAACTCATAATTCAACATCACCGTTTATTATTCAAATCAATGTCTATATATGATATTCAAACAGTTATTAAGGGTGGATATCCGAATCTTTACCAAAAAGCTGTTAATTTAGGAAAAAGATTGAGAGCCTATGCGTGATTGGATGAAGGGGATGTTATTGGATGGAGGGAGACTTGGACAAGGGGGGGGGGGGGGAGAATGGCCCCCTAATATATATATATATTTTAAATATTAATATATATAGGTAGCTGTTAATTTAGGAAAAAGATTGAGAGCCTATGCGTGATTGGATGAAGGGGATGTTATTGGATGGAGGGAGACTTGGACCGGGGGGGGGGGGGGGGGGGGAGAATGGCCCCCCTAATATATATATATTTTTAAATATTAATATATATAGGTACCAATTTTAGTAATTTTGTTCTATAAAATTGCACTTTGCCTCCCTTTACAATATCATTGATTCTTTTAAGAGTACTATTATAGCTACAAACTTTTTTACAATATTTTTACAAATTGTTGAGGTAGTAAATTCTTATCGGTATGCATCTGGACCCATCACTTACATCACATTTTTACTCACTAATAACCACTTACTACATTAACAATTTGTAAAAAAGTTTGCAATTTTAGTATTTTCCTCCTTTTAAAGGCTAGATCTAAGATCTAAAACAAAATAAACAAGTCCAAAAAATAACCCAACAACAAAAATTACCAATAATATAGCTAAAAACAATTAAGTTCAATTAACCAATTTTACCAAAAACAAACAACCTGGCTTTTTAACAAATTTTAAACCAAATAATTTTGTTCATACCTAGACGCACACATAAAAAACATAAAAATAAAAAAATAAAAAACTATTAGTTGTTAAGTAACAGAGCCAGAGGCTAGAGTTGCTGCACGTAACCAACAGTAAAACCGCCCCCTCTAACCTCAAGTCTTAGCTCCGTCCCTAGGGATAAATGTTATTTCATAATTTATGATTTCAATTATTTAAATTTATCAATCTATTGTTTAAACTTTAAACTTTAAGATAAGACATATCTCAAAAAACATAATTGAATGTATTGAAAATGTTGAATTCTTTTTCTTTATGATATTTATTAGATCCATGACTTTATTTATCTATAATATTATTTAAGAGACTTCCCTTGTTTGGGATTCTCAATTTAGATGCTCAAAATACCTTCAAATTCATCAGTTTCTAAGGCTTAAATCATAAGGTTAAACATGTAAAATTAGTAATTTAAAAACTTCTAATTATTAGCTAAATTAAAAAAAAAAAAACAGTTTTTTCTCCCACCTCCACATTTCTCTCTCACATTTGTTGTCAAATACTAATTCAACTTCTTCTTTTTGAAAAAAATATAAAAAATAAAACTGCATTTTTCCCCCCACAAACGTCCCTTTTTTTATTATCACTAACTTTTTTTTTTTCCACCTCCACATTTCTCTCTCCCATTAGTAGTTAAGTATTAACACAACTTGTTCTTAAAAAAAAAACAAATTGCTATGAGTAAAACGTATAAACTCAAAAAGTAAAAAGCCTCACCACACATGCGAAGCGCATATGATGAAGCTAGTATTTATAATCAACATGTTGATTACTTGATTTACATGATTAGATCCATACATGTTAAATTATGGTTTTCATGTAAGATTTCATGCTAACCCATACTTACCCATTTTCCATCTCTTGAATAAAACTTGCAATGTTTCTTTGATTGACATGATTAAGTAATCTTGGTAATATATAAATCACTCCATGGTAATTTAAGCATGTAGTTAAGTCTCCTTATTCCATGAAATGGTGAATATTTTTTTTTTTTTTTGAGAATCCGGCCAAAGAAGGGCCAACTATTTAATTGCTGAAGCGTCAGAAACATACAACTTGAAAATGTCAGGGGGGACATGACCCTTCCAGACTAAAATAGGAAAAGATCTTTTTGCTCTCCGGGCTAGGGCATGTGCTAGAGCGTTGCCTTGACGACGCGTGTGAGAGAAAGAAAAAGATTGTAAAGAGTAAACTGAAGACATAATGTCTTTAATCAAATGACCCACAGAAGGGTGGTGAAAGGACTGGTATTTTATTGCCAGAATTGATTCCTCCGAGTCACCTTCAAAGATCGAACTATGCAAGCCGTTTTCTTGGAGGAAGCTTACTGCTCTTCGGGCAGCCAGTGTTTCTAGAGCAACAATGGAGGATGGCAAGGGAATGATCTCAGACATTGCTGCCAGCACTTCACCCAAAGAGTTTCGGATCACTACACCTATGCCGGCTGCTCCTAGTTCTTCAAAAATGGCTCCGTCGAAATTTGTTTTCACCGTGCTCGGATCAGGTGGCTTCCAGATGACCTTCTTTTGTGGCTGCTATAAGATGGGCTTGGCATGAAGATGTTGGTACTCTTGGAGGTACTGCTGTGCTAAATCAGTGGTTTTTTCCAAAGGTGCCACGGGTTCCTTAACTCGGATTTTGTTCCGCCTACACCAAATAAACCAGCAGATTGTGATAAACGCATCTGATCCTTGGGGATTTCGTAGAGATAACCTGAAAACATCAGCAAACGTTAGGAAAGAGGTTGTTGCGGCCTGTAAATCCGTGAAGAGTGTTCCCCAGGCTGGTTTAATTTTTTCACAGCCCCACAGTGCATGAGATACCGATTCAGGTTCCTTGTTGCAGCTGGAACAGATTGGCGTCTGCACTACCCTGCGCTTCACCAAGTTTTCCATTGTAGGAAGAGAGTCCGTACAAGCTCTCCATGCAAAGGTTTTGATTTTGTTTGGCACCTTCAACCTCCACAGGCCAGCCCAGAATTTTTTATTCTCCCCAGATTCTTAAGCCGAAGCAGCATCCACCTTCTCCATATCACAAATAAGTTGATACCCTGTCTTAACTGAGTATTTTCCATCCTTTGTCTTTCGCCAAATGAGTATATCTTCCTGAGGAGTTAAGCAAATAGGGATTGACTTGATTCTCTGTGCTTCAAAAGGTAGGAAGCAAAAATCTATGAGCTGCATATTCCACCAACCCGAATTACAATCAATGAGATCAGCGCCCGTGCATCAGTAGGCAGAACCGAAACAGAGGAGATGACCTTTCCCGGTCCATCTCCGGGCAGCCAGCTATCTTGGTAGACTCGGATATTGAGACCATTGCCCAATCTCCATTTAGCACCTGCAAGAATTACTTTGCGAGCACTAAGGATGCTTCGCCAAGCATAGGAACCTGACTTCCAATTGAGCGGAAAATATATCACCATTTGGAAAGAATTTTGCCTTGAAGACTTTGTAGAAAAGGGACTCTTTGTCATGGATTAATCTCCATACTTGTTTGGCGAGCATTGCTTCATTGAATATCCTTAGGTCTTTGAAGTTCAAACCACCTTCATTTTTTGGCAAACAAAGGGTCTCCCACTTCTTCCAATGTATCTTCCTCTTATCGCCCCTCTGACCCCAATAAAATTTCTATATCATAACCTCTATATCATGGCACAATCCCAAAGGTAGTTTAAAGCAACTCATTGCAAAAGTTGGGATGGCCTGGACAATGGCCTTAAGTAGGACTTCCCTTCCCGCTTGCGATAAAAGTTTTTCCTTCCATCCTTGTAGCTTGCCCCAAATCCTCTCCTTGATGTAATTCAAACTTTCCTTTTTTTTCCTCCCCACCACCGCTGGAAGACCCAAATATTTTTCATACTCTTTGATTTCAGGAACCCCTAGGAAATTTTTCAAAGCAAGTTTGGTGTCATTGGAGACTGACTTACCAAAAAATAAAGTTGTCTTCAAGCTATTGATTTTCTGCCCCGAAGCTAATTCATATTGGGACAAGACCGTTTGAAGTGCCTTCACATCCCCCATCTTCGCCCTACAGAAAATCAGGCTATCATCGGCAAAAAAAAAGATGAGAGATTTGTGGGCCATTCTTGCATAGAGAAAAGCCTCTAAGCTTACCTGAAGCAACAATTTTTTTGATAAGTCCATTCAGGCCTTCATAACAAATCAAGAAGAAGTAGGGTGATAAAGGATCCCCTTGACGAATCCCCCTTGTTGGTTGGATTTTGCCACGTGGTTCACCATTTATGAGGATTGAATAAGAAACTGTTTTAACGGTCTCCATCACCAAACCTACCCATTTAGCATGAAAACCCATCTTCAACATCAATTGCTCAAGAAAGAGCCACTCCACCCTATCATAGGCCTTACTCATATCCAACTTCATCGCCATAAATCCCTCCTTGCCCCTTTTTATTGTTTTCATGTGATGTAAAGTCTCAAAAGCCACCAAAATGTTATCCGAGATAGCTTTGTCAGGTTGGAAAGCACTCTGGGATTCTGATATAACATGTGGTAGAAGACTTTTCAGCCTATTAGCTAAAACTTTGGAAATAAGCTTATAAAGAACATTACAAAGAGCAATAGATCTAAATTCAGAAACTCTTTCAGGACTTTTAACTTTTGGAATGAGAGTAATATAAGTATGATTGATACTAGTTGGGATAGTACCTGCATTTAGACAAGATAATACTGCACATGCAACATCGTCACCAATGGACTTCCAATAGTGTTGATAAAAGATGGAAGGCATACCGTCCGGGCCTGGAGCTTTTAGGGAAGCCATTTGTTTTAGGGCAATGTCAACTTCTTGTCTCGTAAAAACTTTGACTAAACTCGCATTCATTGTATCAGTCACTATTCGAGGGATTGTATCAAGGACAACCTCAATCTGGCTCGGATTTGAGGATGAGAAAAGCGTTCCGAAATACTCCGTAAACAGGCCACCAATTTGATCATCACCTACACACCATTCCCCATTTGAATTCCTTAACCGTTTGACACTGTTTCTTTTGAATCTTTGGGAGGCTTTTCCATGAAAGAAGCTTGTATTTTGGTCGCCTTCCTTCAACCAATGTTGTTTTGAGCGCTGTTGCCATAGCTTTTCTTCTCTAGACAAAAGGTCTCTTAATTCAGCCCTTAGACAATGCACTCGGTCAGCACAAGCCCCACGGATAGCCTGCTTTTCAGCTTCCTCAATTTCCTTTTTTTTATCCCTTACGGCCGGCGAAAATGGCCAACTAGCCTTAAAAACGAAACTATCTAGTTAGTAGGCTCTCTTTAGAAACATATTTTGTATATAGCATCTCGAGTCTTAAAGACTCAATTTTGGGCTTCAAAATCGAGTCTTTAAGGCTCGGTTTGTATGCTTCGACCACGTCTGATGTGGCAGAGTTGCCATCTGGCATTGACATGGAAATCGAGTCTCTTAGACTCAATTTCCACGTGTATGCCCCTGGAAATCGAGTCTTAGAGACTCGGTTTCCAATTGGGGTTTTTCAAAATTAACGTCTTCGTCTCTATTGCATTTGTCTCACTTTCACTCACACTCACACTCACACCCTCTCACTCTCACACAAACCAGAGCACTCTCACTTTCTCACCCTCACTCTTACATTTTCATTTCCCACACTCACAAAACTCTCTCATTTTCTCTCTATCTCTCACACGGCCTCTCACATTCACACACGCTCACACACACACAGAACCCCTAGGTTAACATCTAGGTTATTTATTTAATTTTCAGTTTTGATTTTTGTGAAATTTGGGTTTGGATTTTGTGGTAGATACTTTATTTAATTTTTATTTTATGATTTTTATGAAATTTGGGTTTGGATTTGGTGAGTGCAGATGACATTCAACTCTCTTTGGCTGAAGTCAAACTTGCTTGGTTACCCATTCCGATTTTGCTTGGTAAGTTATTTATTTGATTTTTTGTTTTGATTATTGTGAAATTTTGGGTTTGGATTTGGATACTTAACATTTAGGTTATTTATTTAATTTTCAATTTTGATTTTTGTGAAATTTGGGTTTGGATTTTGTGGTAGATACTTTATTTAATTTTTATTTTATGATTTTTATGAAATTTGGGTTTGGATTTGGTGAGTGTAGATGACATTCTTGCTTGGATAGTGCATATTGTTGCTGCCATCCTTAAGACTTTCCAAATTTCTGGCTTCAGGTTAGATTGTTATTGTTGATTAGGATTATAGCTTTTAGGAGAGAATTGTATATCTCATTAGGCCCATTTGCTTGTCTATTAGGAGCTTAGAACTTACAAGTTTATATGAAATAGTTTTCTCATATATTTAAATGTTATAGTACCATTACAAATTACTAAATTATATGCATATAAAAAAGCACTTAGTAGTTTGCTATTGAAGAAACAAATTACATAGTCTTTTTTCAGTTATGTATTTTGGTTGATTGGTTATGATTTAGGTTTTTCGGTTATGAATGGTTTTGTTTAATTAGTTTAAATAGAGGGATTAGATTTAGTTTTGATTAAGGGATTTTGGTTAGAAGTTTTGTTTACGTTAGCTGGCTTGGCATAAATTGGTTTTAGGTATCTACAATCGATTTTGCATATTTGGGTGGCTTTGATTCGGTGAACAAAGCACATAGAACTTACGGCTTTAAGCTACGGGTGCTTTTGAACTCTAGGAACCAAATGCCTCTTTGAAAACAAAACCTAAACCCTATTCAATTATTGAGGGGAATTTAAACGCTGGTTTTCCTTATAAAAGAGATCAGGAAATGTCACTAAATTACAAGATTCTTGGCCCATTTAAACTGATTCTAAAGCAGAATTGGACAACAATATCTCTAGAAAGTTTAGATGTTCAAACAAGCATATCTCATCCAATTTAGTCTGATTTAGAACTGGGTTCTAAGTTGGCTATGGAAAAGTCAACAAATTTTTTTCTTGGTCATTAATATTAGTATAAAACACAAATAATGTGTCACATCATATTATTTTTCAAGTATAAGCATGATTTGTCAATTATCACCAAAGTTGTATCAACACCACTTTAAATGCTATCTTTACTAGCATTGTCAACTTGTCATTAGAATCTGGCTTATTAGCCACTTCTTTTTTGTTTCTTTTTTTATTTTTTTCTCCCCTTCTTATTTTTTTTTTTTTGTTTTTGATCAGTCATTAGCTACTTTACAATTTGTCTACATCGGCATTCCTCTTTTACCAAACTTTTGCATAAGATTTCTCATTCCGAAGGGATAAAATAAAATAAAATAGAGAAAAGTCAAAATATCCTCCATTTAAGATTATGTCTTACTGCTTTACCACTATTAAAACTTAAATTATCATTAAAAATAACCCAATTGATGGGTTTCCAAGAGATTTTAAGAAAAAGTACAAAGAACAGTGGGCAATTTATTATGCCATAATGCTGTATGAAGAAAGCAACTAGTCTTTGTTGAGCAGATAATAACTGCTTGTTTGAGGAATTGGTTTTCTATTTGATGGTAACTGCCAGGTTGGCTCCCTCTCAGACAAGCAGTTAAATAAAGAACATCAGTTACTGAAACCATAAGATCTTTAAAAAAGGAATAATTGAACTTCAAACTAAAAGTTGCTACAAAGGTACTGTGTCAATGTTTTTTTGATACATTTTAAGTTGGGAGTGGGGATTTAAACCCTAGATGTCTCTGTTGGAAACACCAAGCAATGCCATTGAACTATAAGGCTTCTTGGCAAAAGTAGTGAATCAAAGTTAAATTATTATTAAATAAAATGCATTACTATAGCCGCAATATACCTTGTCAAGGTCCTTAACAATTTTAGCCTCTGGTGAAGAATTCTCCTCATATTCCAACCACAACTCACCTATTTCTTGGGCTGCAATTTATAAATAGGAAGTCAAAAATTGTCAAACAACTAATTACTTTCAGGTAGAGGAATGACAAATTCATTTTCCTCACATTGACAACAACACGTGCGCACACATAGAGTTAGTGAATAAAGTACCTCTTGACCCTCCACCAAGTAATTTGCACATGTGGTCTAATGCTTCTCGTTCTTGTCGACTCTTCTCTTCCTTTGAAATCCCATCTGAAGGTGTAATGTCCCCAACAATGGCTATTCAAAAAAAATTTCACAAGGTAAAAATAACTTTTAATCGTTCACCAAGAGAATTTACTAAAGAAAAGCACAAATAAGTAGAGATTATACAATGATCCTCATAAATCACGACTAATAGAACTTTTAAACATTTAAGGTCACATAATTGTAGTGTACTTGTAAAAGGATTAGTTCAATCTGCTGCAATATCATATGGATCCAATCCACTTACGTGTGGCTTTGGACCATTATTCAATATAGGAAAAAAAATGGGAAGGTTATGAACACCTAAGTGTTCTCATTGGAGTATAGTAATTCTAGTTAGACCTAAGTGATCTCATTGAGATTCTAATCAGCAAGTTTATATAGCTAGTAAAATATTAAATTATCATATTTTTGTTTTATTTAGCTTAGAAAAAACTTTTGCACCATCATATCTATGTTTGCTTGCAATGTCAATATTACGTGCTAATTGCTTATCATTCTTGTGCAGTATGGATGCTGCAAATGCTGGACGGATTGAACATACACGGCCTGGCCCTATTGACGATTCGGTGTTAAAGTTGCAGCCCACCCATCGGTCAAAAGCTATTTGGAATGGGCAGGTACAATACAGCAGTAAATATTTATGTAAAATGTACACGCATTTAATTCATACAATATACATGCAGACGTTTGTCATATGTTAATCCAATGATCCGTTTTGTGCAGGATCCAGGGGCCCTTACTTGTCGTGGCTGTACTGAAGAGTTCTCCAACCGAGAGACAATGGTAGACGATCGAGTTGTTGACATCATTAAGGCATTGGGCTTGGAGGGACTGCTGAGGCAGCCGGGTAGAGAGCTTGACCACGGCCTAATTACAGCCTTAGTGGAGCGATGGCGGCCCGAGACTCACACCTTCCACATGCCACATGGTGAAATGACCATTACATTACAGGATGTGGAGGTGATTCTCGGGCTTCCTATCGATGGTGACGCTGTAACAGGGAGCACACAGAAAACTTGGACGACTGTGTGCGAGGAGTTCCTTGGCTTTCAACCTATAACTCAAGACCAGCATAAGGAACTTCATGGCCAAAGGATCCTCATCAAACGGCTTTTGGAGCAAGTTGCTAATCCATTGCCGCCTAATACCGAAGAGGATGAGCTGCATAAGTACGCACGATGCTATATCCTAGCGCTACTGGGGGACACAATATTCATGGACAAATCTGGCGATAGGGTGCATCTAATGTGGGTGCAGCAGTTGGAAGACCTTCGCAACCCACGAAGGTACAGTTGGGGGAGTGCTTGCCTTGCATGGTTGTACCGAGAGCTATGCAGGGCAAGCCATAAGGAAACCAGTCAAATCGGTGGATGCTTACTGTTGGTGCAGTATTGGGTATGGGCCAGGTTCCCCTATTTGTGCCCGGCAATTGAGCGTGGCCCACCAGTGGGCGCTTATGGTCCTCCAGCGCGTGGTCCTCTGTACCTGAAGTAAGTCTCTACCTTATAAGGATTATTTCTTATTGTAGTGATATTATTAATTGCCTAGTTTTTATCTATAACATTATCTTAGTAGTTATATGTGATAACATTATAGTTTTAGTCATGACATTATCTTAGTAGGAAAGTTATAAATATTGATCTTTTGTTCTTGACAACACTTGTAGGTGGGCGTGGGTCCCAAACAAGAAAAATAGGCCTGCCCACATCTTCAGGGACAGGTATCGCCAGAAAATAGCTTCAATGTTACCAAGCCAGGTATGAAAATGCCTTGTTTAACATGTTAACATGTTTAGGAACAAGATATATGTTTGGTGAATTTTGAAATATAAACATAGTTGTCTAATGTGTTGCATACTTGTTTTTGGGCTACTGTAGGTGGTGTGGCAGCCGTATGAAGCCGATTTTGAGGATCTTCCGCCATGGTGCGTTGCAGGGAGGGCTGTGTGGATGGCAACGGTGCCACTTGTATGTTTCCACCTAGTAGAGATACATACATCGGATCGTGTCGTTCGTCAATTTGGAATGATCCAAGAAATTCCCAAAGATGTTGACACTGACACCGTGCTTCATGCCATTGATTTGAGGGGGAAGGTGGGCGTTGATTGGATGCGGAAACATGCTCTGCATTTACTAAATTGGGGTAACCGCCTTCAACGGTGTTGTCAAGCAGTGCTTGGTGATATGCCTCCACAGCATCAGTACTTCGACTGGTTCAAAAGGGTGACTCGGAGGTTCATTGATGTTCCTGGTGC
Source organism: Quercus lobata (assembly GCF_001633185.2). Lineage (NCBI taxonomy): Eukaryota > Viridiplantae > Streptophyta > Magnoliopsida > Fagales > Fagaceae > Quercus > Quercus lobata. Next base: position 29,694,889 of record NC_044913.1, read on the forward strand.
TACATTGACTATACTGGTAACTTCTCCACATCTTGTACATATTACCGTACTTCTTAGCATGAAACCACTATTTATAAAACATGATATATGTGGTCCAATGTATGCTTAGCATCAAAGAAGTAGGTTAAAGTTGTTTTCTACTTAAGATTCCTTATAGAGAACTTTATTCGTTTACCTTATAGAGAACTTTGTTGATTTCAAAATCTAATTTCAAAATCGAAGGTCATATTTCTTATTTCAGCCTTTAGAGTTATGGTATACATTCTTCTTCCCAATTTTTTATGGAATAACTTGAATTGCCCTACAAGCAGAGGGCCCATAAAACATTGATTGTTCATTCGTACATACATAAACTGTATTGCATTACTAATATACTTGGTTTTTCCATGTGCAGATTGAAGGATACCTCCGTTTGTTGGGCCGTCACCCGGTGGGCACGGAGGACCACCAGGACATTATTGATGTGCTGACTGCAGTGCAGGCGATTGGCCGTGTACGACCTCGGCACCCTGAGGTCCCGAATGAGGAGGCAGCTACTCCTGCTGCAGCAGCTACTCCTGCCGCAGCAGCTACTCAGAGGCCAAGCACTACTGAGAGCCCAAGCATGAGCATAGCTCCTACTAGACGTCTGCGTGTTCGTACCCCTCTAGTTGTCCCTACCTCTGATCCCCCTCCACCCACCCCACATCCATCCCTTAGCCCCACAATCCCTTCACCCACCCTACATCCATCTCGTCGTCCCACCATCCCCCCATTGACTCCACATCCTTGTGTTGGGCCTGACATTCGTCCACCCACCCCACGGTCATTTCCCGATGTGTCACCCATTCCATCCTTTGACTTGGGTATTCATCTAACCCCACCTGACATACAGCAAGAGCCACCCTCGGACAATACGTCTATTGGCCCTTCATCAGCCATCACCCCACCCCATGTTCATGTTGAGGAAGCTGGTGGGTTACCTGTTCAACAAGAAGGTCGGCCGAAACGCATATCAAAGGCACCTCATTGTGGGACAGGAGGGCACAAACATGGACACAACGCTGGGCCCGAGGCATCTGACGAAGGACATGCAAGACCTCCTCCTTATTATACGAGACGGCATAAGGTCCAAAAAAGGTAACTGAAATGATACATTTTCAAAGTTTATTTTACAATATATGACCAGCTAAAAAGCATTATTTGTCATATAATAATTACTTAATCATTATGGTTTGTTCATTAATTATGTTCATGAAGATGATGATGCTATGAAAAGGCCAGAAGCACTAAAATTCAAGTTCAGCACAATAAAAGTAGCAACAAATAACTTTTCCAATGCCAATAAGCTTGGAGGAGGCAGCTTTTAGGTCGATTTTGAAGTGGCTGGTAATTTTCTAAAAGCTTAAGCTTCTTGGGACTTGGTAATTTATCAGTTTGGTTTTCTTCTTGTACTTGTATTAAAAACAATTGTGGTTCTTAGGTTATTCGAAACGAGGCCTTACTGTTGCTTACTTATTTGACCCGTGAAGCTGAGGTAAGATATTCCTGCCACTTTGTCATCTAATGGTTCTGCTGAACCTGTGCTTGAAAATGTGTTTGATTTCCCTACTAATTAATACAGTTTTGTGAATTTTAGGAGATTCAAAAAATTGTGGTCTTTGAAGGTGCATTTGAAAAGATTTTCAGCATCATTAAAGAGGAAGGAGGTTCAGAAGGTGGTGTTGTTGTGCAGGTGATTTACTGTTACTCAATTTATCATGGTAGTTTAATCAACTTTTCTAGCTTGTTTACTGATAAATTACTTGTCTTGCAAATGGCTTCTTATTGTTTGGGTGTCTACAATTTAAAACTTGTTTCCTTTATGGTCTTTTGAATGTGACACTTTCTCAATTATATCAATCAATCGAGTAGTTTGTCATGGATTACTAAGACAGCTTCAACAATGAAGTTATGATAGTGTTTAAGTGACTCTATTGCATATCACTAATTCGCTAGCTAAATGAGCTGTTTATATGCTATAATTACATTGAGATTCAGCACCATTTGTGGGTTTTGGTCTGAATGTTCTATTTTGTCATTTTTTATTTACGGTTATGATTCTACTTGTAGCCTAAATTAAGGACTCTTGTAGTTTTGACCATTTTTTTGAGTTTGAAACCCACATGCTTTATTTTATCCTTTGGCTGTCCTCTCCTGTATGGGTTATGTTGCTCATTTGACACATTCTAGTTGAACATTTTAGGTGACAAGAAAGCATGTACAAAGGCTTTGTTGATCCATCATTATGATTTTCTCTTTATGGTTCTACTTGCCCAGACAAACACCTAACATAGAAGAGAGAGAGAGAGAAGGGGGGGGGGATATTCTTTGTAGAAAATTTGTTACAATAAACAGAGGTGTGTGCATTGGCCTTGATTCTGAGTCCCATTTTCAAAACTTTTTGTTTTTCTCAGAATCACAGAACAACTTATGGTCGTTGACTGTTTAGCTATTCCTCAATTTATTCATTTCTATTTTTCTTTACAAGCATTTGAGAATTCTGCGAATATCTTGGTTATAAAACTATTATGCATGTAATGGTGCAGGACTGTCTTCAATTGTTGAACAACCTTCTCCGAACTAATGCATCTAATCAGGTCTGCAGCCTCTGTTGTGTTATATTTTATGCTTGAGATTCTCTCATGCTCCTAATGCTTCCAAGTGTGGTTCAGATACTACTGAGAGAGACTATGGGATTTGACCCCGTAATATCAATTCTGAAGCTACGGGGAAGTACTTACAGTTTCACCCAACAAAAGGTTAGATACTGAAATGTATATAAGATTTTACCATAGATCTTTGAATTTTCTGTCACAGAAGCCTTACTGGTATTTCTTCTTTTCCTTGAAACAAACGCCATGCCAGTAGACAATTAATCTACTCAGTGCATTAGAAACCATTAATTTGTTAATGATGGGAGGTACAGAGGCTGATCCTGGAAAAGATGCAAATAAGCTAACAAATAAAGCAACACTGGTTCAGGTTTCTTACTAACTTCATATCTGCTATAATTACTTCCTTTAGAATCATTAACTTGGTGGTATCTTATCCTGTAATGTGTATATTGGTTGCAGAAAAAAGTATTGGATCATCTTCTTTTGTTGGGTGTTGAAAGCCAGTGGGCACCAGTAGCTGTCCGTTGCGAGGTAAGATGACTTTTCTGAACATTGTTCACTGTCTTTTTGCCTCTCTCTCTCTCTCTCTCTCTCTCTCTCTCTCACACACACACACACACACACACACCCTTTTTGTGCACATAATTTGCACAAAGAGAGAGAGAGAGAGAGAAATAGATAAAAGTTTAGATATTACACAAATAAGCATTTAGGAATTCTATTTCAAATTTCTGGTTGTTGTTGGGTCATTCGCATAACAAATTTTTGTGTTGTGTATTGTGTCAGTCTGAAGAGGATCTTGCTCTGAAGCAACAATTGGAGCTGTATGTGGAGAGAGTTCAGGATGCTGACCCTAACTTACAGAAGGTTGCGCTTGAGAGCATGAGGTAATAGTATTTAATATTTGCTTTCACTTAATATAATTCTGATCTTTATGTTATGGTTTAATGTTTGGGACTTTGTTAACATTTTTGGGTATAAGTTATAATTCATCAATTTGGTTCCTTGATTGATAAAAACATTTCTGAGGTTTTAGATTAACTTTGAAAACATTAGCTCCCTGTATAGAATGGAAACATATGTCATAATAGCATGTAAAATTTTTCCAATTGTAGGCAGGAAATCCGAACCTCTACAAGCTCCATGACTTCGGTCCCAAAGCCATTGAAATTTCTGCGTCCACAGTATGGAACATTAAAGGCATTTTATGAAACCATGGGGAACTCGGAATTGAAGGTATAATTTTGTTTGCTTGGACATTGTCTATTATAGAAGTAGCATTCTAGCCTATCTAATTAACTTTCTTTGTCAATGCAGAAGTACCTCGCTGATATACTCTCCGTTCTGGCTCTCACCATGTCTGCTGAGGGAGAAAGGGTACGACTGAAGTTTATTGTATTGTTTTTGCTGATTTGTTTAGTTGATTCTCTTTACAATTGCTAAAGTAAATTCGTTTTATGTTATTTGGGACTAACATATATTTCATTGCTTTTCTATTGCTGAAAATTCTTTTAGGAGAGCTTAAAATATAGATTGGAGGATTCAGGAAGTGATATTGGCTCATGGGGCCATGAATATGTGAGGTGAGTGTCGTCTGATTAAAATACATTGTGGTCTCTATTGGGTTTTTAGGTGCTGGTAGGTAGTTTGATCTGGTCAAATCAAATTTCATTCTTGCTGGTTTTTAGGTTATGGTAGTGTTTGAAGTTCAATCCATATAAATGAATATTAACCTCACTCACTATTGATTATTATTATTTTTTATGTGTAATCAGGAACTTAGCTGGAGAAATTTCACAGGAATATGCTAAGCGACAGGTTAGAAATCAATGCTATATTAGTTTTCTTTATGAAGAAAAAAGCTTGGTATGGGTACTAGGACCATTCTATAAATCTTATTTTTAGAAACCAGTAAAAAACAACTTTTTATTCATATGCATTTACAGCTCAAAAAATTTTAAATTTGGTTCCATATGCATCTTGATAAACAGATTAAAGTGCTTTAAACTTTATACTATTATGTATTATGATATCCTTGCTTCCCTGAATTTGAAAATATGTATTATGCGGTATGGTATTGGAGTAGTATTACATCTTAATAATGCTCATTGCTCTGTGAATAGAGTGGTGCATTCTCTTTCGATAGAGGATTTTCAAAACGAATTTTATCTTATTTGGCCTTCAATACTTTATTGTTAAGAACTCGTTCTTAATTTTAATATATTTAATTTCTTTGAATTTACCACAACAGAGCGAAGAAGTTCCAATCAAGGATCTTATGGAGCTTGTTCAACAAATAGTTGCTTTTCACATGAAGGTATGATTCAGTAACATGTTACAGTATGACGACTATAGGTGACATTTGAAAGGATTATTTTATTTTATTTTTAGTTTTTAGTTTTGTTCTAATCATTGTGAATTGCAATGCAGCACAATGCCGAGCCTGAAGCTGTTGATCTTCTAATGGAGGTATTGAGCAGTATTTCTCTTTTGATCAGATTTGTTTATTGTGCTTTCCTGCCCTCAATTTTTTTCTCCTCTTCGTGTTTGGCCAATAATGAGATGTGTGTAATTTGACTAATGCTAGGTTGAAGACCTTGATCTTTTAATAGAGCATGTTGACAGCACGAATTTCCGAAGGACATGTCTCTATCTGACTAGTTCGGCTAGGTAAGTGGGATTATACCATAAATTTGTGGAGATTTTTATCCAATGGATTAATCATTTTACTTGTCACAAAAAAAAAAAAAAAAAAGGATTAATCATTTAAGACTATAGAAGCTTGAATTAAAAAAACAGGAGAGGAATTAAAAGTTACAGTTCTCCAGCTAGCATGGGATTTTTATAGGGGGTAGGGGTTCGTGGTTAGACCAATTTGGTGCATGTGTTACTTATTATTATGTTATTTATTTGTTTTTTTTTTTTAAATTTTTTGTTTATTTTATTTTATTTTTAAGTATGTTTAATTTTGAGTTCTGTTTTGGTCATTTATTGCTCTTTTTCTGGTCAAGTCACATGAAAGTTTATTTATTTCTTAAAATAAAAAGATATCTACATTTGGGCTCAAAAATTAAATCCCTTGAGAATACTATGTAACTACGTAAAAGATTGACATCTGACATGAGCTTGCTCTTGTTCAAGGACTTGGAACACTATACTTTATAATAATTGGAACACTTTTGCTGCTTCTTAAGGGTTGAGATGAACGGGTTATTATTTACTAAAGAACATTGCAACATAAATTTTCTGCCTTATATGAAATGCTATACCAATATGTTCAGTAAATGACAACCTTTTGCCTTAGGGTTCTTATTTGTAAAGAGTATTGCAACTTGCAACATTAGTTTTTTGTCATGCATGAAATGCTGCACCAAAACTAAGTTTATAATTGCTCAGTAAACTACAATCTTTTGACTCGGGTTGTTTATTTCACCTCTCTTTCTCTCTCCCCCCCTTGATGACATTTCACATTGCAACATAATGCAGATACCTCCCTGGACCTGATGACATGTTGGTTCTAGATACAGCCTACATGATTTATTTAAAATTTGAGGAGTATCCAAATGCACTTCAGATTGCCCTATTTCTGGATAACATGGTTTGTACTTTAAGAAAAATACTTTTTATAACTCATCCTTCCCTTACTATTCAATTGTGCATTGTGTTTACCTGTATTTGGTGAAGAGCTGCAAGGGGAATTATATTTCTTCATTGATTGAAGAATTTCACAGCTACACATTACTAGAAAATCTTATTAAATACTTGATAAAATTTATGATGCAATCCTTAAAATGTTATTTTGGTTTGGTCCTCATAGTCCAAAGTATTTGTTGGCAGTATGTGAAGCAAGTTTTTACTTCCTGTAATGATCAGCTGAGAAAGAAGCAATTCTGTTACATCCTTGCTCGCCATGTAAGTCTTGAATTCTACATACTTTTGATTTCCTTTGAGTTTATATTGTTGACTAACTTGTTCATCTGGATGAATTTTAGAGAGTGGGTTTGATTTTGTATTCTTTATGAATTGAACTATTTGGCATGATCCTGCACTGTTGCTAGGATTATATAGGAATTTCCTCTTTTTGTATTTAAAGTTAATCATGTCCATATTGTTGGGTTATAGTATCTATCTAATGTAGTAACTCTGTCCTGATCATTGTTGCTGGGTATTATTATAGGATGATGAAATAGTCATGACTGTTGTCCTTGGTCAGCTTATTTCTTTTATTTTATTTTTTAGGGATGGATTGTAGAGTTTGATAATTTCTTGTACTTTGTTGCTATTTTTTGACATGGGAAGGGTAACTTATGATAGATGATTAACAGAGAGGGTGCAAGTGGTAAGAAACTTGTGGGTGAGGCTTGGAATTGGATTTTGAGAAGCTCTATTGACAGATTGTCCCTTTTCTGGTATGGGTTTTGTAAACCTCAGGAGCTGTAATGTTCTTGTTTGAAGGCAATTTTGGTAATATCTTGCACACAGGAGATTGCAGACTCACGGCTGAGTGTGTACAAAGTTTACCAAAGAAGTTTGTTGCCAAGAAAGGAAAAGTACCAAGGTGTCAACTTGATTATGTTTTCCTAGACTGCACATTTGGGAGATTTCGTCAGAACCTTCCCAGCAAGCACTCAGCAATCCAACAGGTACCCACGGTCTTCATTCTATTCATGTTTCTTTTATAATTTATGAAGTGATCGGTGGTCTCAAACATGCTGCGATGTGTATATTATGACCTTACTGTAAGCCCTACATACTTTTTTTTTTTTTTTCCTCATGTTAGATTGAAATGTGCAGAACTTGCAAATATAATACAGCTGTCTTTATATACTTGTATTTGGTTTAATCAAAATCTATTTTCATGGCTATTACCATTGATAGTATCTATCTTGCTTGCTCCTTTGTAGTTTTAGTTTGTTTTACATTAAGGTAATCTTTTGAAAATTTGTGGAAACAATATTCTGCATCTTTAATTTATGGATCATGAAAATTTTTCTGTAGATAGCATATCCTTAGAAACCTGATTTCAAACCTCATCAATGGTTAATTCATTTAGCAGGCATTCATATTTGATGTGTAATTATAAATGAGCCCTTATGTAGGCCTAATTTTTTCCTAGGATACTTTATTTTCCTCTACACATTTTTTTTATTGCTGCATCTAACCTCAAGGTTAATATGAATTCTGGTTTAGGTATATATCATAAATGGATGCTGTTAATTCACAGTTCATTCTTGTTATGCGTATCATTATCTTAGTGTCCATAAGGCACTTAAGCAGGCTTTGGGAATTCTTACTAGCATTATTATATATCAGTAATAGTAATCAATAAGGGCATCCAATTGTGAAAGAAATTCCATTCAAATTATTTTAAAATAGATGACCTTTTATTCTCCTTGTCATAATCTTGACAATTGTTTGCGTAATAAAAAAGTTTCATGTTTATGTTTTATTATTATATTTCTTAGCAGTTTATGACTCTCTCTCTCTCTCTCTCTCTCTCTCTCTCTCTCTCGTTGGAGTGAGTGCGTGTGTGGGCATGTAATTGTTCTTCTCTACAGTTCTATCTTAAATGTTAAGCACATTTCTTATGTCACTGTATCAATATAACCTCAATCTGCTTCTTACATTTCAAACTACGTTTCCATGAAATAGGTTATTAATTGTATATGGCAGCATCCTGATGCCCCTGTGGTTTATCTGACCTGTGACCTTCTCGACCAGGAAGAAATTCTGGCAAATGTGTCCCAAACATTTGGGTCCAAGATCTATGTTGATAAAGCCTTTAATCCAGAGTGTTTCCAAGCTCTAACCCTAACATTTCCTGACATTATCTCTGAAGATTCCTCGTCCCACTTCCAGGTATTAGATGGATTTCCTAAACTATATGAAAGAGCAAAAGCAAAGCTTTTGGAGGCCCAAGCTCACTGCCAGCCTGCCCCTCTCATAATCCGCCCATCAGCACAGTGGTATGCATGTGAGGAAGAGTTCTTGGAGAATGAAAGTCAAAGAAAACTGAGAATGAATGAGGCAGTAAGGGACCAATTTGGTGTTTGGCATGTTTGTTACTCCATTCACTCATCCAAGGAAGAATTAGAATGGGCCCTGCAACTTCTTGTGCCGAAATGGGTTGTTTCAACAACCCCCAGTTGCAGGGCCATGGAGCTAGATTTTGTTAAGAAACACTGCTTTGGCAATCAAGTAGCTCCAAATGACCCTATCTAGAAGCTTCTTGATATTTCCACAGAAGGTTCTCCAGATTTGGATGTATCCGTCAAAGGTGTTAGTGGCTCTCCTATGGTTGAAGAGCACACCCAAACTTATGCTCAACCTCAATTTGAACCAGTAAAAGTATCTACTGGCCTAAAAGGACTTATAAAATTGTCCCCTCCAAGCAAAAAAGTGACATTATTTGGAAGAGCGAGACTTGGTCTCCAAGATTTTAGTTTTTCACATGAAGGTCCAATAGTTGCATCTATCAACAATAACCCTCCACAAATATCTGCCAGCAAAGTCGAAGAATTCTCATTCCAGGAGGAAACTGAAGTGAAATGCCATAAGTCAGAAAGCAAGACAGGTATAGCAGATAAGAGTGTAATAGTCTTGCATGTTATGTTTTCTGGCTAGTGCACATGCGGGTTATTCAAATATTATTGGATGATGACAGCAATAAGAACCAACACTTAGCTCCAAATATTTGGGGTTGGTTATGGAAACTCGACATATTAATCAAGTTCAAAACGTATTCTTTCATTCTATTATATCCGAAATCATAGTTTTTGTTACATCTTTAATTGACAAGTGCTGTTTTGCTAATTTTATTAGTATTATTTTAGGACTTCCTCTACCTTTTTCGTTCCATTGACTAGAATCAAACTCTCTTTTTTATTGGTGCATTAATTGCTCTACTTGGCATATGACCAAACCATTTCACATGACTCCCTCCCATCTTTTTATTAATAAAGGCCATCCAATTTTTAAGCGAATTTCCTCATTTCATATTCTATCTTATTTTTTTCATTTATTCATCTTAACATTCTCATTTCAATTACACTTATTTTATAAACATATTGCTTCTTAACAACATTTAGAGGGGCTAAGCCTCATGAAGTTGGGGAGTTTGAAAATGTGTTGTATGATTATGTTGTTTATCAGGACCGTATCTATTTTTGAACTTTGCTCTGTACGTAGGGTCCAAGGAAACTGATGAAAAGGCTACGAGGTTCTAAAGTTGGATATCTTGGACTGTTGGACGCCAGAAAATCACTATGGATGGACTGAATCTAAGTGTTAAACATTTTTAGATTTAGACCATCTATAATGATTTTCTGGAGTCCAACCGTCCAAGATATCCAACTTTAAAACCTCGTCAGCTTTTTCATCAGTTTCCTTGGACCCTACCTCTGAGGTCCACGAAAATGAAGGTGTATCATAAGAAGTCGGGTAGGTGTATTCAATCGATAAGTGGACCAAATGGGGACTGTATGCCCATCAGCTACTCCAGCTCAGTACATGGTCTTCTTCTTCGGGCTCTATCTGGTTGTTTTGGGGACTGGTGGGATCAAACCTTGTGTTGATCAGTACTGCCTTGATGATTTAGGTTAGTTTTTAGTGCGTGTAGCGCTGCTACTTGGTTTTCTTGCCTTTTTGGGTGGACATAATACTATGTTGCTTTTGTCATGGTTTTATTTCTGCATAAACGGCTTCTCATTTATTGAAATATCTTTGATATGGGTAGGAGCTGGCAGAACCATCAATAAGAGATGCATTTGTTTCTTGCATTCAACAAGGTGCAGATCGTGTGATTGTAAGCCCATTTTTTCTCTTCCTTGGACGACACTGGCATCAGGTAGCTCGGCTTACTTTCCTCTGGTGCCTTGATTATAGATATACTGTACAGAATTGGTGACTAGATTGATTTTTTTTTTTTTAATAAAAATGCTTTGTGTCACTTTACAGGATATTCCTTCGTTAGCTGCTGAAGCTGCAAAAGAACACCCTGATGTGTCATATATGTCTTTTCTGCTGTTTATGCCCAGATGTGTACAATGTTTGTGGAGCAAGGAATGATGATGGACACAAGCATTGGTTCTTTCACCATTCCCGCAGCCTCTCTCTCATCCTTTGATGTCATCAGTTTTATTTTTTGGGTCCCCATGTATGATAGGGTAATTATTCCAATTGCAAGGAAATTTATTGGCAAGGAGCGAGATTGTATGACAAGGTTTATATTATGAGAATTGTATTACTGGAAAGGTTTGCTATGTAGAAATTTGTATTACAAGATTTATATTATGAGATTGTGGGATCTGCATTTACAAAGTTGGACAGTAATGCTCTTGGTGTATTTTATAATAATGTTATATTAATAATTTCAAAATGCAATACATTTTGTTTTTAATGTACTACATTCACGTTTTTGATGCTCTTAGAACTAGTCTAGATAGGTGATTACCGAATACAACCCTTTGAATCGAGTTTCTGGTTTACACCTACAGGAATGCAAAACAAATGAAAAAAAAAAATAAAAAAAAATAAAAAATAAAAAATAAAAAACCTTCCCAGTGGAAATCGAGTTTCTAAAACTCGATTTCCCTTTGAATCACATTTCTGGTTTACACCTACAGGAATGCAAAACAAATGAAAAAAAAAAAAACTTCCCAGTAGAAATCGAGTTTCTAAAACTTGATTTCCATTTGGGTGGCATTATTGCAAATAAATTACAATAAGCAATTTACAAAAATGCCACTTCAATGGAAATCGAGTTTTAGAAACTCGATTTCCACTGGGAAATACTTTCCCCTAAAAATTTTTTCTCTCGGGCTGGGAGGAAAATTACCCTGTGCTAAAACTCGATTTCCAGTGATATATTTACAAAAATGCCACGTTCACTGGAAATCGAGTTTCTAAAACTCGATTTCGAGTGATATATTTACAAGAATGCCATCAGTGGAAATCGAGTTTTAGAAACTCGATTTCCACTGGGGAATTTTCCTCACAACCCGAGAGCAAAATCTTTTAGGGGGAAGTGTGAGAGCAAACTTCCCAGTGGAAATCGAGTTTTAGAAACTCAATTTCCATTGACCGTGGCATTTTTGTAAATTGGTTTGTGTATATTATTTGCGATAATGCCACCCAAATGGAAATCGAGTTTTAGAAACTCGATTTCCACTGGGAAGTATTTTTTTTTTTTCCCGTTTGTTTTGCAGTCCTGTAGGTGTAAACCAGAATTACTTTTGTCCCTTCCCCTACAATAGTAAAAGAGATCTAGAACACATCACATGGTCAGCGGTAAAGAAGTAGATACAAGCATAATCACCAATCAAGGAGAGAGTACATCAGATGCAAACAATCGGATTCAAACAGTTACTATTCATGGGCATTTTAGTTGCCCTTAGCACACAAAAACAGTCAATACATTATCATCGGTTCAAACAAGGCCGCTGTGGTTGAAGTTGGCAAAGTAGTAGCTACATTGTCAATGCCATATCATTGCATTACAGGCAAAAGCTGCACAACGCAATTAATGTAACGAGTACAATGGATAACAAATATTCAATTAGCACAATATTTAGCAATAAACAAAATAAAAACTAAGTCAATACAACATAGTCTACATAGTCGTCTAACACTTGTCCATACTGATACAACATACTCTACATAGTCACCTATAACTTTTCCATACTGATACAACATAGTCTACATAGAATTTGCTGCACTTGTCCATACCGAACATAACCACAAGTCCCACGTACAATGCCATTCAAAAATCCAATCTCCACTCGCCTGACAACCACGAAGGTACAGTTGTTAGTTTCCAAATGTGAAGAACAACAACCAAATGACATTTTGAGCATATTATATAAAAACAGTGACAACACTTGCCTAGTTTGCAGCACTACCACTTGTCGAAGCCCCAT
>NC_044913.1:29708441-29859343 GCF_001633185.2 Quercus lobata
AACGTCCCTTTTTTTATTATCACTAACTTTTTTTTTTTCCACCTCCACATTTCTCTCTCCCATTAGTAGTTAAGTATTAACACAACTTGTTCTTAAAAAAAAAACAAATTGCTATGAGTAAAACGTATAAACTCAAAAAGTAAAAAGCCTCACCACACATGCGAAGCGCATATGATGAAGCTAGTATTTATAATCAACATGTTGATTACTTGATTTACATGATTAGATCCATACATGTTAAATTATGGTTTTCATGTAAGATTTCATGCTAACCCATACTTACCCATTTTCCATCTCTTGAATAAAACTTGCAATGTTTCTTTGATTGACATGATTAAGTAATCTTGGTAATATATAAATCACTCCATGGTAATTTAAGCATGTAGTTAAGTCTCCTTATTCCATGAAATGGTGAATATTTTTTTTTTTTTTTGAGAATCCGGCCAAAGAAGGGCCAACTATTTAATTGCTGAAGCGTCAGAAACATACAACTTGAAAATGTCAGGGGGGACATGACCCTTCCAGACTAAAATAGGAAAAGATCTTTTTGCTCTCCGGGCTAGGGCATGTGCTAGAGCGTTGCCTTGACGACGCGTGTGAGAGAAAGAAAAAGATTGTAAAGAGTAAACTGAAGACATAATGTCTTTAATCAAATGACCCACAGAAGGGTGGTGAAAGGACTGGTATTTTATTGCCAGAATTGATTCCTCCGAGTCACCTTCAAAGATCGAACTATGCAAGCCGTTTTCTTGGAGGAAGCTTACTGCTCTTCGGGCAGCCAGTGTTTCTAGAGCAACAATGGAGGATGGCAAGGGAATGATCTCAGACATTGCTGCCAGCACTTCACCCAAAGAGTTTCGGATCACTACACCTATGCCGGCTGCTCCTAGTTCTTCAAAAATGGCTCCGTCGAAATTTGTTTTCACCGTGCTCGGATCAGGTGGCTTCCAGATGACCTTCTTTTGTGGCTGCTATAAGATGGGCTTGGCATGAAGATGTTGGTACTCTTGGAGGTACTGCTGTGCTAAATCAGTGGTTTTTTCCAAAGGTGCCACGGGTTCCTTAACTCGGATTTTGTTCCGCCTACACCAAATAAACCAGCAGATTGTGATAAACGCATCTGATCCTTGGGGATTTCGTAGAGATAACCTGAAAACATCAGCAAACGTTAGGAAAGAGGTTGTTGCGGCCTGTAAATCCGTGAAGAGTGTTCCCCAGGCTGGTTTAATTTTTTCACAGCCCCACAGTGCATGAGATACCGATTCAGGTTCCTTGTTGCAGCTGGAACAGATTGGCGTCTGCACTACCCTGCGCTTCACCAAGTTTTCCATTGTAGGAAGAGAGTCCGTACAAGCTCTCCATGCAAAGGTTTTGATTTTGTTTGGCACCTTCAACCTCCACAGGCCAGCCCAGAATTTTTTATTCTCCCCAGATTCTTAAGCCGAAGCAGCATCCACCTTCTCCATATCACAAATAAGTTGATACCCTGTCTTAACTGAGTATTTTCCATCCTTTGTCTTTCGCCAAATGAGTATATCTTCCTGAGGAGTTAAGCAAATAGGGATTGACTTGATTCTCTGTGCTTCAAAAGGTAGGAAGCAAAAATCTATGAGCTGCATATTCCACCAACCCGAATTACAATCAATGAGATCAGCGCCCGTGCATCAGTAGGCAGAACCGAAACAGAGGAGATGACCTTTCCCGGTCCATCTCCGGGCAGCCAGCTATCTTGGTAGACTCGGATATTGAGACCATTGCCCAATCTCCATTTAGCACCTGCAAGAATTACTTTGCGAGCACTAAGGATGCTTCGCCAAGCATAGGAACCTGACTTCCAATTGAGCGGAAAATATATCACCATTTGGAAAGAATTTTGCCTTGAAGACTTTGTAGAAAAGGGACTCTTTGTCATGGATTAATCTCCATACTTGTTTGGCGAGCATTGCTTCATTGAATATCCTTAGGTCTTTGAAGTTCAAACCACCTTCATTTTTTGGCAAACAAAGGGTCTCCCACTTCTTCCAATGTATCTTCCTCTTATCGCCCCTCTGACCCCAATAAAATTTCTATATCATAACCTCTATATCATGGCACAATCCCAAAGGTAGTTTAAAGCAACTCATTGCAAAAGTTGGGATGGCCTGGACAATGGCCTTAAGTAGGACTTCCCTTCCCGCTTGCGATAAAAGTTTTTCCTTCCATCCTTGTAGCTTGCCCCAAATCCTCTCCTTGATGTAATTCAAACTTTCCTTTTTTTTCCTCCCCACCACCGCTGGAAGACCCAAATATTTTTCATACTCTTTGATTTCAGGAACCCCTAGGAAATTTTTCAAAGCAAGTTTGGTGTCATTGGAGACTGACTTACCAAAAAATAAAGTTGTCTTCAAGCTATTGATTTTCTGCCCCGAAGCTAATTCATATTGGGACAAGACCGTTTGAAGTGCCTTCACATCCCCCATCTTCGCCCTACAGAAAATCAGGCTATCATCGGCAAAAAAAAAGATGAGAGATTTGTGGGCCATTCTTGCATAGAGAAAAGCCTCTAAGCTTACCTGAAGCAACAATTTTTTTGATAAGTCCATTCAGGCCTTCATAACAAATCAAGAAGAAGTAGGGTGATAAAGGATCCCCTTGACGAATCCCCCTTGTTGGTTGGATTTTGCCACGTGGTTCACCATTTATGAGGATTGAATAAGAAACTGTTTTAACGGTCTCCATCACCAAACCTACCCATTTAGCATGAAAACCCATCTTCAACATCAATTGCTCAAGAAAGAGCCACTCCACCCTATCATAGGCCTTACTCATATCCAACTTCATCGCCATAAATCCCTCCTTGCCCCTTTTTATTGTTTTCATGTGATGTAAAGTCTCAAAAGCCACCAAAATGTTATCCGAGATAGCTTTGTCAGGTTGGAAAGCACTCTGGGATTCTGATATAACATGTGGTAGAAGACTTTTCAGCCTATTAGCTAAAACTTTGGAAATAAGCTTATAAAGAACATTACAAAGAGCAATAGATCTAAATTCAGAAACTCTTTCAGGACTTTTAACTTTTGGAATGAGAGTAATATAAGTATGATTGATACTAGTTGGGATAGTACCTGCATTTAGACAAGATAATACTGCACATGCAACATCGTCACCAATGGACTTCCAATAGTGTTGATAAAAGATGGAAGGCATACCGTCCGGGCCTGGAGCTTTTAGGGAAGCCATTTGTTTTAGGGCAATGTCAACTTCTTGTCTCGTAAAAACTTTGACTAAACTCGCATTCATTGTATCAGTCACTATTCGAGGGATTGTATCAAGGACAACCTCAATCTGGCTCGGATTTGAGGATGAGAAAAGCGTTCCGAAATACTCCGTAAACAGGCCACCAATTTGATCATCACCTACACACCATTCCCCATTTGAATTCCTTAACCGTTTGACACTGTTTCTTTTGAATCTTTGGGAGGCTTTTCCATGAAAGAAGCTTGTATTTTGGTCGCCTTCCTTCAACCAATGTTGTTTTGAGCGCTGTTGCCATAGCTTTTCTTCTCTAGACAAAAGGTCTCTTAATTCAGCCCTTAGACAATGCACTCGGTCAGCACAAGCCCCACGGATAGCCTGCTTTTCAGCTTCCTCAATTTCCTTTTTTTTATCCCTTACGGCCGGCGAAAATGGCCAACTAGCCTTAAAAACGAAACTATCTAGTTAGTAGGCTCTCTTTAGAAACATATTTTGTATATAGCATCTCGAGTCTTAAAGACTCAATTTTGGGCTTCAAAATCGAGTCTTTAAGGCTCGGTTTGTATGCTTCGACCACGTCTGATGTGGCAGAGTTGCCATCTGGCATTGACATGGAAATCGAGTCTCTTAGACTCAATTTCCACGTGTATGCCCCTGGAAATCGAGTCTTAGAGACTCGGTTTCCAATTGGGGTTTTTCAAAATTAACGTCTTCGTCTCTATTGCATTTGTCTCACTTTCACTCACACTCACACTCACACCCTCTCACTCTCACACAAACCAGAGCACTCTCACTTTCTCACCCTCACTCTTACATTTTCATTTCCCACACTCACAAAACTCTCTCATTTTCTCTCTATCTCTCACACGGCCTCTCACATTCACACACGCTCACACACACACAGAACCCCTAGGTTAACATCTAGGTTATTTATTTAATTTTCAGTTTTGATTTTTGTGAAATTTGGGTTTGGATTTTGTGGTAGATACTTTATTTAATTTTTATTTTATGATTTTTATGAAATTTGGGTTTGGATTTGGTGAGTGCAGATGACATTCAACTCTCTTTGGCTGAAGTCAAACTTGCTTGGTTACCCATTCCGATTTTGCTTGGTAAGTTATTTATTTGATTTTTTGTTTTGATTATTGTGAAATTTTGGGTTTGGATTTGGATACTTAACATTTAGGTTATTTATTTAATTTTCAATTTTGATTTTTGTGAAATTTGGGTTTGGATTTTGTGGTAGATACTTTATTTAATTTTTATTTTATGATTTTTATGAAATTTGGGTTTGGATTTGGTGAGTGTAGATGACATTCTTGCTTGGATAGTGCATATTGTTGCTGCCATCCTTAAGACTTTCCAAATTTCTGGCTTCAGGTTAGATTGTTATTGTTGATTAGGATTATAGCTTTTAGGAGAGAATTGTATATCTCATTAGGCCCATTTGCTTGTCTATTAGGAGCTTAGAACTTACAAGTTTATATGAAATAGTTTTCTCATATATTTAAATGTTATAGTACCATTACAAATTACTAAATTATATGCATATAAAAAAGCACTTAGTAGTTTGCTATTGAAGAAACAAATTACATAGTCTTTTTTCAGTTATGTATTTTGGTTGATTGGTTATGATTTAGGTTTTTCGGTTATGAATGGTTTTGTTTAATTAGTTTAAATAGAGGGATTAGATTTAGTTTTGATTAAGGGATTTTGGTTAGAAGTTTTGTTTACGTTAGCTGGCTTGGCATAAATTGGTTTTAGGTATCTACAATCGATTTTGCATATTTGGGTGGCTTTGATTCGGTGAACAAAGCACATAGAACTTACGGCTTTAAGCTACGGGTGCTTTTGAACTCTAGGAACCAAATGCCTCTTTGAAAACAAAACCTAAACCCTATTCAATTATTGAGGGGAATTTAAACGCTGGTTTTCCTTATAAAAGAGATCAGGAAATGTCACTAAATTACAAGATTCTTGGCCCATTTAAACTGATTCTAAAGCAGAATTGGACAACAATATCTCTAGAAAGTTTAGATGTTCAAACAAGCATATCTCATCCAATTTAGTCTGATTTAGAACTGGGTTCTAAGTTGGCTATGGAAAAGTCAACAAATTTTTTTCTTGGTCATTAATATTAGTATAAAACACAAATAATGTGTCACATCATATTATTTTTCAAGTATAAGCATGATTTGTCAATTATCACCAAAGTTGTATCAACACCACTTTAAATGCTATCTTTACTAGCATTGTCAACTTGTCATTAGAATCTGGCTTATTAGCCACTTCTTTTTTGTTTCTTTTTTTATTTTTTTCTCCCCTTCTTATTTTTTTTTTTTTGTTTTTGATCAGTCATTAGCTACTTTACAATTTGTCTACATCGGCATTCCTCTTTTACCAAACTTTTGCATAAGATTTCTCATTCCGAAGGGATAAAATAAAATAAAATAGAGAAAAGTCAAAATATCCTCCATTTAAGATTATGTCTTACTGCTTTACCACTATTAAAACTTAAATTATCATTAAAAATAACCCAATTGATGGGTTTCCAAGAGATTTTAAGAAAAAGTACAAAGAACAGTGGGCAATTTATTATGCCATAATGCTGTATGAAGAAAGCAACTAGTCTTTGTTGAGCAGATAATAACTGCTTGTTTGAGGAATTGGTTTTCTATTTGATGGTAACTGCCAGGTTGGCTCCCTCTCAGACAAGCAGTTAAATAAAGAACATCAGTTACTGAAACCATAAGATCTTTAAAAAAGGAATAATTGAACTTCAAACTAAAAGTTGCTACAAAGGTACTGTGTCAATGTTTTTTTGATACATTTTAAGTTGGGAGTGGGGATTTAAACCCTAGATGTCTCTGTTGGAAACACCAAGCAATGCCATTGAACTATAAGGCTTCTTGGCAAAAGTAGTGAATCAAAGTTAAATTATTATTAAATAAAATGCATTACTATAGCCGCAATATACCTTGTCAAGGTCCTTAACAATTTTAGCCTCTGGTGAAGAATTCTCCTCATATTCCAACCACAACTCACCTATTTCTTGGGCTGCAATTTATAAATAGGAAGTCAAAAATTGTCAAACAACTAATTACTTTCAGGTAGAGGAATGACAAATTCATTTTCCTCACATTGACAACAACACGTGCGCACACATAGAGTTAGTGAATAAAGTACCTCTTGACCCTCCACCAAGTAATTTGCACATGTGGTCTAATGCTTCTCGTTCTTGTCGACTCTTCTCTTCCTTTGAAATCCCATCTGAAGGTGTAATGTCCCCAACAATGGCTATTCAAAAAAAATTTCACAAGGTAAAAATAACTTTTAATCGTTCACCAAGAGAATTTACTAAAGAAAAGCACAAATAAGTAGAGATTATACAATGATCCTCATAAATCACGACTAATAGAACTTTTAAACATTTAAGGTCACATAATTGTAGTGTACTTGTAAAAGGATTAGTTCAATCTGCTGCAATATCATATGGATCCAATCCACTTACGTGTGGCTTTGGACCATTATTCAATATAGGAAAAAAAATGGGAAGGTTATGAACACCTAAGTGTTCTCATTGGAGTATAGTAATTCTAGTTAGACCTAAGTGATCTCATTGAGATTCTAATCAGCAAGTTTATATAGCTAGTAAAATATTAAATTATCATATTTTTGTTTTATTTAGCTTAGAAAAAACTTTTGCACCATCATATCTATGTTTGCTTGCAATGTCAATATTACGTGCTAATTGCTTATCATTCTTGTGCAGTATGGATGCTGCAAATGCTGGACGGATTGAACATACACGGCCTGGCCCTATTGACGATTCGGTGTTAAAGTTGCAGCCCACCCATCGGTCAAAAGCTATTTGGAATGGGCAGGTACAATACAGCAGTAAATATTTATGTAAAATGTACACGCATTTAATTCATACAATATACATGCAGACGTTTGTCATATGTTAATCCAATGATCCGTTTTGTGCAGGATCCAGGGGCCCTTACTTGTCGTGGCTGTACTGAAGAGTTCTCCAACCGAGAGACAATGGTAGACGATCGAGTTGTTGACATCATTAAGGCATTGGGCTTGGAGGGACTGCTGAGGCAGCCGGGTAGAGAGCTTGACCACGGCCTAATTACAGCCTTAGTGGAGCGATGGCGGCCCGAGACTCACACCTTCCACATGCCACATGGTGAAATGACCATTACATTACAGGATGTGGAGGTGATTCTCGGGCTTCCTATCGATGGTGACGCTGTAACAGGGAGCACACAGAAAACTTGGACGACTGTGTGCGAGGAGTTCCTTGGCTTTCAACCTATAACTCAAGACCAGCATAAGGAACTTCATGGCCAAAGGATCCTCATCAAACGGCTTTTGGAGCAAGTTGCTAATCCATTGCCGCCTAATACCGAAGAGGATGAGCTGCATAAGTACGCACGATGCTATATCCTAGCGCTACTGGGGGACACAATATTCATGGACAAATCTGGCGATAGGGTGCATCTAATGTGGGTGCAGCAGTTGGAAGACCTTCGCAACCCACGAAGGTACAGTTGGGGGAGTGCTTGCCTTGCATGGTTGTACCGAGAGCTATGCAGGGCAAGCCATAAGGAAACCAGTCAAATCGGTGGATGCTTACTGTTGGTGCAGTATTGGGTATGGGCCAGGTTCCCCTATTTGTGCCCGGCAATTGAGCGTGGCCCACCAGTGGGCGCTTATGGTCCTCCAGCGCGTGGTCCTCTGTACCTGAAGTAAGTCTCTACCTTATAAGGATTATTTCTTATTGTAGTGATATTATTAATTGCCTAGTTTTTATCTATAACATTATCTTAGTAGTTATATGTGATAACATTATAGTTTTAGTCATGACATTATCTTAGTAGGAAAGTTATAAATATTGATCTTTTGTTCTTGACAACACTTGTAGGTGGGCGTGGGTCCCAAACAAGAAAAATAGGCCTGCCCACATCTTCAGGGACAGGTATCGCCAGAAAATAGCTTCAATGTTACCAAGCCAGGTATGAAAATGCCTTGTTTAACATGTTAACATGTTTAGGAACAAGATATATGTTTGGTGAATTTTGAAATATAAACATAGTTGTCTAATGTGTTGCATACTTGTTTTTGGGCTACTGTAGGTGGTGTGGCAGCCGTATGAAGCCGATTTTGAGGATCTTCCGCCATGGTGCGTTGCAGGGAGGGCTGTGTGGATGGCAACGGTGCCACTTGTATGTTTCCACCTAGTAGAGATACATACATCGGATCGTGTCGTTCGTCAATTTGGAATGATCCAAGAAATTCCCAAAGATGTTGACACTGACACCGTGCTTCATGCCATTGATTTGAGGGGGAAGGTGGGCGTTGATTGGATGCGGAAACATGCTCTGCATTTACTAAATTGGGGTAACCGCCTTCAACGGTGTTGTCAAGCAGTGCTTGGTGATATGCCTCCACAGCATCAGTACTTCGACTGGTTCAAAAGGGTGACTCGGAGGTTCATTGATGTTCCTGGTGCTACATTGACTATACTGGTAACTTCTCCACATCTTGTACATATTACCGTACTTCTTAGCATGAAACCACTATTTATAAAACATGATATATGTGGTCCAATGTATGCTTAGCATCAAAGAAGTAGGTTAAAGTTGTTTTCTACTTAAGATTCCTTATAGAGAACTTTATTCGTTTACCTTATAGAGAACTTTGTTGATTTCAAAATCTAATTTCAAAATCGAAGGTCATATTTCTTATTTCAGCCTTTAGAGTTATGGTATACATTCTTCTTCCCAATTTTTTATGGAATAACTTGAATTGCCCTACAAGCAGAGGGCCCATAAAACATTGATTGTTCATTCGTACATACATAAACTGTATTGCATTACTAATATACTTGGTTTTTCCATGTGCAGATTGAAGGATACCTCCGTTTGTTGGGCCGTCACCCGGTGGGCACGGAGGACCACCAGGACATTATTGATGTGCTGACTGCAGTGCAGGCGATTGGCCGTGTACGACCTCGGCACCCTGAGGTCCCGAATGAGGAGGCAGCTACTCCTGCTGCAGCAGCTACTCCTGCCGCAGCAGCTACTCAGAGGCCAAGCACTACTGAGAGCCCAAGCATGAGCATAGCTCCTACTAGACGTCTGCGTGTTCGTACCCCTCTAGTTGTCCCTACCTCTGATCCCCCTCCACCCACCCCACATCCATCCCTTAGCCCCACAATCCCTTCACCCACCCTACATCCATCTCGTCGTCCCACCATCCCCCCATTGACTCCACATCCTTGTGTTGGGCCTGACATTCGTCCACCCACCCCACGGTCATTTCCCGATGTGTCACCCATTCCATCCTTTGACTTGGGTATTCATCTAACCCCACCTGACATACAGCAAGAGCCACCCTCGGACAATACGTCTATTGGCCCTTCATCAGCCATCACCCCACCCCATGTTCATGTTGAGGAAGCTGGTGGGTTACCTGTTCAACAAGAAGGTCGGCCGAAACGCATATCAAAGGCACCTCATTGTGGGACAGGAGGGCACAAACATGGACACAACGCTGGGCCCGAGGCATCTGACGAAGGACATGCAAGACCTCCTCCTTATTATACGAGACGGCATAAGGTCCAAAAAAGGTAACTGAAATGATACATTTTCAAAGTTTATTTTACAATATATGACCAGCTAAAAAGCATTATTTGTCATATAATAATTACTTAATCATTATGGTTTGTTCATTAATTATGTTCATGAAGATGATGATGCTATGAAAAGGCCAGAAGCACTAAAATTCAAGTTCAGCACAATAAAAGTAGCAACAAATAACTTTTCCAATGCCAATAAGCTTGGAGGAGGCAGCTTTTAGGTCGATTTTGAAGTGGCTGGTAATTTTCTAAAAGCTTAAGCTTCTTGGGACTTGGTAATTTATCAGTTTGGTTTTCTTCTTGTACTTGTATTAAAAACAATTGTGGTTCTTAGGTTATTCGAAACGAGGCCTTACTGTTGCTTACTTATTTGACCCGTGAAGCTGAGGTAAGATATTCCTGCCACTTTGTCATCTAATGGTTCTGCTGAACCTGTGCTTGAAAATGTGTTTGATTTCCCTACTAATTAATACAGTTTTGTGAATTTTAGGAGATTCAAAAAATTGTGGTCTTTGAAGGTGCATTTGAGAAGATTTTCAGCATCATTAAAGAGGAAGGAGGTTCAGAAGGTGGTGTTGTTGTGTAGGTGATTTACTGTTACTCAATTTATCATGGTAGTTTAATCAACTTTTCTAGCTTGTTTACTGATAAATTACTTGTCTTGCAAATGGCTTCTTATTGTTTGGGTGTCTACAATTTAAAACTTGTTTCCTTTATGGTCTTTTGAATGTGACACTTTCTCAATTATATCAATAAATCGAGTAGTTTGTCATGGATTACTAAGACAGCTTCAACAATGAAGTTATGATAGTGTTTAAGTGACTCTATTGCATATCACTAATTCGCTAGCTAAATGAGCTGTTTATATGCTATAATTACATTGAGATTCAGCACCATTTGTGGGTTTTGGTCTGAATGTTCTATTTTGTCATTTTTTATTTACGGTTATGATTCTACTTGTAGCCTAAATTAAGGACTCTTGTAGTTTTGACCATTTTTTTGAGTTTGAAACCCACATGCTTTATTTTATCCTTTGGCTGTCCTCTCCTGTATGGGTTATGTTGCTCATTTGACACATTCTAGTTGAACATTTTAGGTGACAAGAAAGCATGTACAAAGGCTTTGTTGATCCATCATTATGATTTTCTCTTTATGGTTCTACTTGCCCAGACAAACACCTAACATAGAAGAGAGAGAGAGAGAAGGGGGGGGGGATATTCTTTGTAGAAAATTTGTTACAATAAACAGAGGTGTGTGCATTGGCCTTGATTCTGAGTCCCATTTTCAAAACTTTTTGTTTTTCTCAGAATCACAGAACAACTTATGGTCGTTGACTGTTTAGCTATTCCTCAATTTATTCATTTCTATTTTTCTTTACAAGCATTTGAGAATTCTGCGAATATCTTGGTTATAAAACTATTATGCATGTAATGGTGCAGGACTGTCTTCAATTGTTGAACAACCTTCTCCGAACTAATGCATCTAATCAGGTCTGCAGCCTCTGTTGTGTTATATTTTATGCTTGAGATTCTCTCATGCTCCTAATGCTTCCAAGTGTGGTTCAGATACTACTGAGAGAGACTATGGGATTTGACCCCGTAATATCAATTCTGAAGCTACGGGGAAGTACTTACAGTTTCACCCAACAAAAGGTTAGATACTGAAATGTATATAAGATTTTACCATAGATCTTTGAATTTTCTGTCACAGAAGCCTTACTGGTATTTCTTCTTTTCCTTGAAACAAACGCCATGCCAGTAGACAATTAATCTACTCAGTGCATTAGAAACCATTAATTTGTTAATGATGGGAGGTACAGAGGCTGATCCTGGAAAAGATGCAAATAAGCTAACAAATAAAGCAACACTGGTTCAGGTTTCTTACTAACTTCATATCTGCTATAATTACTTCCTTTAGAATCATTAACTTGGTGGTATCTTATCCTGTAATGTGTATATTGGTTGCAGAAAAAAGTATTGGATCATCTTCTTTTGTTGGGTGTTGAAAGCCAGTGGGCACCAGTAGCTGTCCGTTGCGAGGTAAGATGACTTTTCTGAACATTGTTCACTGTCTTTTTGCCTCTCTCTCTCTCTCTCTCTCTCTCTCTCTCTCACACACACACACACACACACACACCCTTTTTGTGCACATAATTTGCACAAAGAGAGAGAGAGAGAGAGAAATAGATAAAAGTTTAGATATTACACAAATAAGCATTTAGGAATTCTATTTCAAATTTCTGGTTGTTGTTGGGTCATTCGCATAACAAATTTTTGTGTTGTGTATTGTGTCAGTCTGAAGAGGATCTTGCTCTGAAGCAACAATTGGAGCTGTATGTGGAGAGAGTTCAGGATGCTGACCCTAACTTACAGAAGGTTGCGCTTGAGAGCATGAGGTAATAGTATTTAATATTTGCTTTCACTTAATATAATTCTGATCTTTATGTTATGGTTTAATGTTTGGGACTTTGTTAACATTTTTGGGTATAAGTTATAATTCATCAATTTGGTTCCTTGATTGATAAAAACATTTCTGAGGTTTTAGATTAACTTTGAAAACATTAGCTCCCTGTATAGAATGGAAACATATGTCATAATAGCATGTAAAATTTTTCCAATTGTAGGCAGGAAATCCGAACCTCTACAAGCTCCATGACTTCGGTCCCAAAGCCATTGAAATTTCTGCGTCCACAGTATGGAACATTAAAGGCATTTTATGAAACCATGGGGAACTCGGAATTGAAGGTATAATTTTGTTTGCTTGGACATTGTCTATTATAGAAGTAGCATTCTAGCCTATCTAATTAACTTTCTTTGTCAATGCAGAAGTACCTCGCTGATATACTCTCCGTTCTGGCTCTCACCATGTCTGCTGAGGGAGAAAGGGTACGACTGAAGTTTATTGTATTGTTTTTGCTGATTTGTTTAGTTGATTCTCTTTACAATTGCTAAAGTAAATTCGTTTTATGTTATTTGGGACTAACATATATTTCATTGCTTTTCTATTGCTGAAAATTCTTTTAGGAGAGCTTAAAATATAGATTGGAGGATTCAGGAAGTGATATTGGCTCATGGGGCCATGAATATGTGAGGTGAGTGTCGTCTGATTAAAATACATTGTGGTCTCTATTGGGTTTTTAGGTGCTGGTAGGTAGTTTGATCTGGTCAAATCAAATTTCATTCTTGCTGGTTTTTAGGTTATGGTAGTGTTTGAAGTTCAATCCATATAAATGAATATTAACCTCACTCACTATTGATTATTATTATTTTTTATGTGTAATCAGGAACTTAGCTGGAGAAATTTCACAGGAATATGCTAAGCGACAGGTTAGAAATCAATGCTATATTAGTTTTCTTTATGAAGAAAAAAGCTTGGTATGGGTACTAGGACCATTCTATAAATCTTATTTTTAGAAACCAGTAAAAAACAACTTTTTATTCATATGCATTTACAGCTCAAAAAATTTTAAATTTGGTTCCATATGCATCTTGATAAACAGATTAAAGTGCTTTAAACTTTATACTATTATGTATTATGATATCCTTGCTTCCCTGAATTTGAAAATATGTATTATGCGGTATGGTATTGGAGTAGTATTACATCTTAATAATGCTCATTGCTCTGTGAATAGAGTGGTGCATTCTCTTTCGATAGAGGATTTTCAAAACGAATTTTATCTTATTTGGCCTTCAATACTTTATTGTTAAGAACTCGTTCTTAATTTTAATATATTTAATTTCTTTGAATTTACCACAACAGAGCGAAGAAGTTCCAATCAAGGATCTTATGGAGCTTGTTCAACAAATAGTTGCTTTTCACATGAAGGTATGATTCAGTAACATGTTACAGTATGACGACTATAGGTGACATTTGAAAGGATTATTTTATTTTATTTTTAGTTTTTAGTTTTGTTCTAATCATTGTGAATTGCAATGCAGCACAATGCCGAGCCTGAAGCTGTTGATCTTCTAATGGAGGTATTGAGCAGTATTTCTCTTTTGATCAGATTTGTTTATTGTGCTTTCCTGCCCTCAATTTTTTTCTCCTCTTCGTGTTTGGCCAATAATGAGATGTGTGTAATTTGACTAATGCTAGGTTGAAGACCTTGATCTTTTAATAGAGCATGTTGACAGCACGAATTTCCGAAGGACATGTCTCTATCTGACTAGTTCGGCTAGGTAAGTGGGATTATACCATAAATTTGTGGAGATTTTTATCCAATGGATTAATCATTTTACTTGTCACAAAAAAAAAAAAAAAAAAGGATTAATCATTTAAGACTATAGAAGCTTGAATTAAAAAAACAGGAGAGGAATTAAAAGTTACAGTTCTCCAGCTAGCATGGGATTTTTATAGGGGGTAGGGGTTCGTGGTTAGACCAATTTGGTGCATGTGTTACTTATTATTATGTTATTTATTTGTTTTTTTTTTTTAAATTTTTTGTTTATTTTATTTTATTTTTAAGTATGTTTAATTTTGAGTTCTGTTTTGGTCATTTATTGCTCTTTTTCTGGTCAAGTCACATGAAAGTTTATTTATTTCTTAAAATAAAAAGATATCTACATTTGGGCTCAAAAATTAAATCCCTTGAGAATACTATGTAACTACGTAAAAGATTGACATCTGACATGAGCTTGCTCTTGTTCAAGGACTTGGAACACTATACTTTATAATAATTGGAACACTTTTGCTGCTTCTTAAGGGTTGAGATGAACGGGTTATTATTTACTAAAGAACATTGCAACATAAATTTTCTGCCTTATATGAAATGCTATACCAATATGTTCAGTAAATGACAACCTTTTGCCTTAGGGTTCTTATTTGTAAAGAGTATTGCAACTTGCAACATTAGTTTTTTGTCATGCATGAAATGCTGCACCAAAACTAAGTTTATAATTGCTCAGTAAACTACAATCTTTTGACTCGGGTTGTTTATTTCACCTCTCTTTCTCTCTCCCCCCCTTGATGACATTTCACATTGCAACATAATGCAGATACCTCCCTGGACCTGATGACATGTTGGTTCTAGATACAGCCTACATGATTTATTTAAAATTTGAGGAGTATCCAAATGCACTTCAGATTGCCCTATTTCTGGATAACATGGTTTGTACTTTAAGAAAAATACTTTTTATAACTCATCCTTCCCTTACTATTCAATTGTGCATTGTGTTTACCTGTATTTGGTGAAGAGCTGCAAGGGGAATTATATTTCTTCATTGATTGAAGAATTTCACAGCTACACATTACTAGAAAATCTTATTAAATACTTGATAAAATTTATGATGCAATCCTTAAAATGTTATTTTGGTTTGGTCCTCATAGTCCAAAGTATTTGTTGGCAGTATGTGAAGCAAGTTTTTACTTCCTGTAATGATCAGCTGAGAAAGAAGCAATTCTGTTACATCCTTGCTCGCCATGTAAGTCTTGAATTCTACATACTTTTGATTTCCTTTGAGTTTATATTGTTGACTAACTTGTTCATCTGGATGAATTTTAGAGAGTGGGTTTGATTTTGTATTCTTTATGAATTGAACTATTTGGCATGATCCTGCACTGTTGCTAGGATTATATAGGAATTTCCTCTTTTTGTATTTAAAGTTAATCATGTCCATATTGTTGGGTTATAGTATCTATCTAATGTAGTAACTCTGTCCTGATCATTGTTGCTGGGTATTATTATAGGATGATGAAATAGTCATGACTGTTGTCCTTGGTCAGCTTATTTCTTTTATTTTATTTTTTAGGGATGGATTGTAGAGTTTGATAATTTCTTGTACTTTGTTGCTATTTTTTGACATGGGAAGGGTAACTTATGATAGATGATTAACAGAGAGGGTGCAAGTGGTAAGAAACTTGTGGGTGAGGCTTGGAATTGGATTTTGAGAAGCTCTATTGACAGATTGTCCCTTTTCTGGTATGGGTTTTGTAAACCTCAGGAGCTGTAATGTTCTTGTTTGAAGGCAATTTTGGTAATATCTTGCACACAGGAGATTGCAGACTCACGGCTGAGTGTGTACAAAGTTTACCAAAGAAGTTTGTTGCCAAGAAAGGAAAAGTACCAAGGTGTCAACTTGATTATGTTTTCCTAGACTGCACATTTGGGAGATTTCGTCAGAACCTTCCCAGCAAGCACTCAGCAATCCAACAGGTACCCACGGTCTTCATTCTATTCATGTTTCTTTTATAATTTATGAAGTGATCGGTGGTCTCAAACATGCTGCGATGTGTATATTATGACCTTACTGTAAGCCCTACATACTTTTTTTTTTTTTTTCCTCATGTTAGATTGAAATGTGCAGAACTTGCAAATATAATACAGCTGTCTTTATATACTTGTATTTGGTTTAATCAAAATCTATTTTCATGGCTATTACCATTGATAGTATCTATCTTGCTTGCTCCTTTGTAGTTTTAGTTTGTTTTACATTAAGGTAATCTTTTGAAAATTTGTGGAAACAATATTCTGCATCTTTAATTTATGGATCATGAAAATTTTTCTGTAGATAGCATATCCTTAGAAACCTGATTTCAAACCTCATCAATGGTTAATTCATTTAGCAGGCATTCATATTTGATGTGTAATTATAAATGAGCCCTTATGTAGGCCTAATTTTTTCCTAGGATACTTTATTTTCCTCTACACATTTTTTTTATTGCTGCATCTAACCTCAAGGTTAATATGAATTCTGGTTTAGGTATATATCATAAATGGATGCTGTTAATTCACAGTTCATTCTTGTTATGCGTATCATTATCTTAGTGTCCATAAGGCACTTAAGCAGGCTTTGGGAATTCTTACTAGCATTATTATATATCAGTAATAGTAATCAATAAGGGCATCCAATTGTGAAAGAAATTCCATTCAAATTATTTTAAAATAGATGACCTTTTATTCTCCTTGTCATAATCTTGACAATTGTTTGCGTAATAAAAAAGTTTCATGTTTATGTTTTATTATTATATTTCTTAGCAGTTTATGACTCTCTCTCTCTCTCTCTCTCTCTCTCTCTCTCTCTCGTTGGAGTGAGTGCGTGTGTGGGCATGTAATTGTTCTTCTCTACAGTTCTATCTTAAATGTTAAGCACATTTCTTATGTCACTGTATCAATATAACCTCAATCTGCTTCTTACATTTCAAACTACGTTTCCATGAAATAGGTTATTAATTGTATATGGCAGCATCCTGATGCCCCTGTGGTTTATCTGACCTGTGACCTTCTCGACCAGGAAGAAATTCTGGCAAATGTGTCCCAAACATTTGGGTCCAAGATCTATGTTGATAAAGCCTTTAATCCAGAGTGTTTCCAAGCTCTAACCCTAACATTTCCTGACATTATCTCTGAAGATTCCTCGTCCCACTTCCAGGTATTAGATGGATTTCCTAAACTATATGAAAGAGCAAAAGCAAAGCTTTTGGAGGCCCAAGCTCACTGCCAGCCTGCCCCTCTCATAATCCGCCCATCAGCACAGTGGTATGCATGTGAGGAAGAGTTCTTGGAGAATGAAAGTCAAAGAAAACTGAGAATGAATGAGGCAGTAAGGGACCAATTTGGTGTTTGGCATGTTTGTTACTCCATTCACTCATCCAAGGAAGAATTAGAATGGGCCCTGCAACTTCTTGTGCCGAAATGGGTTGTTTCAACAACCCCCAGTTGCAGGGCCATGGAGCTAGATTTTGTTAAGAAACACTGCTTTGGCAATCAAGTAGCTCCAAATGACCCTATCTAGAAGCTTCTTGATATTTCCACAGAAGGTTCTCCAGATTTGGATGTATCCGTCAAAGGTGTTAGTGGCTCTCCTATGGTTGAAGAGCACACCCAAACTTATGCTCAACCTCAATTTGAACCAGTAAAAGTATCTACTGGCCTAAAAGGACTTATAAAATTGTCCCCTCCAAGCAAAAAAGTGACATTATTTGGAAGAGCGAGACTTGGTCTCCAAGATTTTAGTTTTTCACATGAAGGTCCAATAGTTGCATCTATCAACAATAACCCTCCACAAATATCTGCCAGCAAAGTCGAAGAATTCTCATTCCAGGAGGAAACTGAAGTGAAATGCCATAAGTCAGAAAGCAAGACAGGTATAGCAGATAAGAGTGTAATAGTCTTGCATGTTATGTTTTCTGGCTAGTGCACATGCGGGTTATTCAAATATTATTGGATGATGACAGCAATAAGAACCAACACTTAGCTCCAAATATTTGGGGTTGGTTATGGAAACTCGACATATTAATCAAGTTCAAAACGTATTCTTTCATTCTATTATATCCGAAATCATAGTTTTTGTTACATCTTTAATTGACAAGTGCTGTTTTGCTAATTTTATTAGTATTATTTTAGGACTTCCTCTACCTTTTTCGTTCCATTGACTAGAATCAAACTCTCTTTTTTATTGGTGCATTAATTGCTCTACTTGGCATATGACCAAACCATTTCACATGACTCCCTCCCATCTTTTTATTAATAAAGGCCATCCAATTTTTAAGCGAATTTCCTCATTTCATATTCTATCTTATTTTTTTCATTTATTCATCTTAACATTCTCATTTCAATTACACTTATTTTATAAACATATTGCTTCTTAACAACATTTAGAGGGGCTAAGCCTCATGAAGTTGGGGAGTTTGAAAATGTGTTGTATGATTATGTTGTTTATCAGGACCGTATCTATTTTTGAACTTTGCTCTGTACGTAGGGTCCAAGGAAACTGATGAAAAGGCTACGAGGTTCTAAAGTTGGATATCTTGGACTGTTGGACGCCAGAAAATCACTATGGATGGACTGAATCTAAGTGTTAAACATTTTTAGATTTAGACCATCTATAATGATTTTCTGGAGTCCAACCGTCCAAGATATCCAACTTTAAAACCTCGTCAGCTTTTTCATCAGTTTCCTTGGACCCTACCTCTGAGGTCCACGAAAATGAAGGTGTATCATAAGAAGTCGGGTAGGTGTATTCAATCGATAAGTGGACCAAATGGGGACTGTATGCCCATCAGCTACTCCAGCTCAGTACATGGTCTTCTTCTTCGGGCTCTATCTGGTTGTTTTGGGGACTGGTGGGATCAAACCTTGTGTTGATCAGTACTGCCTTGATGATTTAGGTTAGTTTTTAGTGCGTGTAGCGCTGCTACTTGGTTTTCTTGCCTTTTTGGGTGGACATAATACTATGTTGCTTTTGTCATGGTTTTATTTCTGCATAAACGGCTTCTCATTTATTGAAATATCTTTGATATGGGTAGGAGCTGGCAGAACCATCAATAAGAGATGCATTTGTTTCTTGCATTCAACAAGGTGCAGATCGTGTGATTGTAAGCCCATTTTTTCTCTTCCCTGGACGACACTGGCATCAGGTAGCTCGGCTTACTTTCCTCTGGTGCCTTGATTATAGATATACTGTACAGAATTGGTGACTAGATTGATTTTTTTTTTTTTTTAAATAAAAATGCTTTGTGTCACTTTACAGGATATTCCTTCGTTAGCTGCTGAAGCTGCAAAAGAACACCGTGATGTGTCATATATCGTTACTGCACCTCTTGGTCTGCATGATCTACTTGTGGTATAAAATTTTATCCTTCTCCTTCTATTGGGCCAACATCCGAATGAATGTCTCTAAAGCTTTGCCAAAAGTTTAAATTATGCTTAACTTTCTGATTGGGCTATGTGCTCTAATTTTATAGTGCTTGCTAGTTTTTTAATCTTCACACCATTTATATTTTGCAAAATGTTCCTCATTATTGCTCTTTGTGGGGAACTTATTAATTTGAACTCAAGTTCTCTCCATGGAGAGATCTGGGAAATGCCATTGAACTACAAGTCTCTTGGCCACTCCAGCCGTAACATGCTTTTCCCTTTCTTCACAAGTGGTACTGTTATATAATACTCTTGATTTATTAAATTAAAACTAGACCCCATTTGGGGCCAATCTGGAGTAACCGAGTAACCCCTGCTTTAAGATTTTACTAATATTTAGATGGAGAGGCATATGTATCCTTCTTAAATGAAATCTATTTGCTTAATTTTTTAGCTAAAATGAAAGTTGTGTTAGTGGTGCTGATCTGGATGGAACTCATGTAGACAAGTCTTGGTAATTTTGTTTATTATTTAATGTGCAATGACACTACATAGTAGCTGTTATTGAAGTATTGTCACTATAATGATAGATCTAGTTATATTCATGCTTTGTTCACTATAAAGAACTTGTTCTTTATAATTAATGCTTTGTTCAACACAAATTACTTATCTTTGTGTAGAATTGTACTGATGACATGAGATCATTTCACTGTATGTACCTGCATGAAAGTTTGACATTTTTCCCAACTTTGTCAACTGCATAACAAATTTTGCCCCAGGAAAAAAATTCATTGTTAATTTATTTTTGCTGCACAGGTGCCTTGATAAAGCCGCTGTAGTGTCAGATGCTGAGAACAAAAGTGAGGAATTCTCCAATCCATGGAGGCTTTGCACTGTAACACAGGTGGAAGAATTGAAGATTTTGATCCGCATGTTTCCAATCTGGGCTACTGGAATTGTCTTTTCTGCTGTTTATGCCCAGATGTGTACAATGTTTGTGGAGCAAGGAATGATGATGGACACAAGCATTGGTTCTTTCACCATTCCCGCAGCCTCTCTCTCATCCTTTGATGTCATCAGTTTTATTTTTTGGGTCCCCATGTATGATAGGGTAATTATTCCAATTGCAAGGAAATTTATTGGCAAGGAGCGAGATTGTATGACAAGGTTTATATTATGAGAATTGTATTACTGGAAAGGTTTGCTATGTAGAAATTTGTATTACAAGATTTATATTATGAGATTGTGGGATCTGCATTTACAAAGTTGGACAGTAATGCTCTTGGTGTATTTTATAATAATGTTATATTAATAATTTCAAAATGCAATACATTTTGTTTTTAATGTACTACATTCACGTTTTTGATGCTCTTAGAACTAGTCTAGATAGGTGATTACCGAATACAACCCTTTGAATCGAGTTTCTGGTTTACACCTACAGGAATGCAAAACAAATGAAAAAAAAAAATAAAAAAAAATAAAAAATAAAAAATAAAAAACCTTCCCAGTGGAAATCGAGTTTCTAAAACTCGATTTCCCTTTGAATCACATTTCTGGTTTACACCTACAGGAATGCAAAACAAATGAAAAAAAAAAAAACTTCCCAGTAGAAATCGAGTTTCTAAAACTTGATTTCCATTTGGGTGGCATTATTGCAAATAAATTACAATAAGCAATTTACAAAAATGCCACTTCAATGGAAATCGAGTTTTAGAAACTCGATTTCCACTGGGAAATACTTTCCCCTAAAAATTTTTTCTCTCGGGCTGGGAGGAAAATTACCCTGTGCTAAAACTCGATTTCCAGTGATATATTTACAAAAATGCCACGTTCACTGGAAATCGAGTTTCTAAAACTCGATTTCGAGTGATATATTTACAAGAATGCCATCAGTGGAAATCGAGTTTTAGAAACTCGATTTCCACTGGGGAATTTTCCTCACAACCCGAGAGCAAAATCTTTTAGGGGGAAGTGTGAGAGCAAACTTCCCAGTGGAAATCGAGTTTTAGAAACTCAATTTCCATTGACCGTGGCATTTTTGTAAATTGGTTTGTGTATATTATTTGCGATAATGCCACCCAAATGGAAATCGAGTTTTAGAAACTCGATTTCCACTGGGAAGTATTTTTTTTTTTTCCCGTTTGTTTTGCAGTCCTGTAGGTGTAAACCAGAATTACTTTTGTCCCTTCCCCTACAATAGTAAAAGAGATCTAGAACACATCACATGGTCAGCGGTAAAGAAGTAGATACAAGCATAATCACCAATCAAGGAGAGAGTACATCAGATGCAAACAATCGGATTCAAACAGTTACTATTCATGGGCATTTTAGTTGCCCTTAGCACACAAAAACAGTCAATACATTATCATCGGTTCAAACAAGGCCGCTGTGGTTGAAGTTGGCAAAGTAGTAGCTACATTGTCAATGCCATATCATTGCATTACAGGCAAAAGCTGCACAACGCAATTAATGTAACGAGTACAATGGATAACAAATATTCAATTAGCACAATATTTAGCAATAAACAAAATAAAAACTAAGTCAATACAACATAGTCTACATAGTCGTCTAACACTTGTCCATACTGATACAACATACTCTACATAGTCACCTATAACTTTTCCATACTGATACAACATAGTCTACATAGAATTTGCTGCACTTGTCCATACCGAACATAACCACAAGTCCCACGTACAATGCCATTCAAAAATCCAGTCTCCACTCGCCTGACAACCACGAAGGTACAGTTGTTAGTTTCCAAATGTGAAGAACAACAACCAAATGACATTCTGAGCATATTATATAAAAACAGTGACAACACTTACCTAGTTTGCAGCACTACCACTTGTCGAAGCCCCATGGGAATTGGGACAACATCTGCGGTTATGCCCCTCTTGATGACACACTCCACATCGTTGCCTTGGTTGAATCTCCCTCAAGTCCGGATCTTCCCTCCGGCTTCCCCATTCTCGTCGTATCCCATCCATTTCATTCCTTAATCTTGACTTCACAGGACGACCTTTGCCCCGCAACAGCTGTGGGTCAGGCACCCACCGTGGTCCGCAAACATCCCTCCACAATGACTCTGATTTTGGCACCACAAAATGATGTGAATATGTCTGAATGGCGTTGTTCAAACTGTAACATGGGTCAATATAGCTGGTCGCATCGAGGTGCAGACCTTTAAGAACTTTAATTGCATGTGAATAAGGGATCTTCAAGTTTTGCCACTTTCCACAACCACATGTTTGCTCAATTACGTGCACTTCATGACTGTGGTTTCCCCCTCCACCTCTATGGTCGTTATACGGGGTAACCACTTGATATACACCAATTTCATGATTAAAATTCCTCAGAGTGTGTCCTGCAGTTTTCTGCTCATTTTTGTTATAGATCTTCATTACATAATCACTCCACACCTTACCTTGAGAGAGATCAGAAAGAATTTTTTCATGTCGATCGTAGAAATATGCAACAAGTTTGGACCATGTGAACTCAACCATTGCAGCAATGGGCAAACCGCGGGCACCTTTAAGTACCCCATTAAAACACTCAGAGATATTGGTTGTCATTGCCCCGTAACGTCTTCCACCATCCTGTGACTGGGTCCATTTGTCAACATCCTCACTCATTAGATATGTGTAAGGCATATAGAGTAGGATGTGGCGATTAGTAGGGTCTACACCCCTCAGTAAATTAATCTCGGTCTCCTTAATGGTTTGCATTATGGACGTGAATTTTGCTTCATGAGTCGCATATCCAGCTTTCAAGGCCAATGCCTTTAAAGTCGGGTCCTTAAATTTTGTGTTGAAGTTGCTAGCAACATGTCGAAGGCAATATCGATGATATACTTGTTCCCTTCTGTCCTCACCTATAGGCCACTCTCGAATGGCGCATCTGATACCTTTATGTCAGTCAGAAATAATGCAAATGTCATCCTTAGGTATGACATGCTCTATGGAAGTCCTAAGACACTCTAAAAACCAACCCCAACTAGGCCTTGACTCCCTGTCTACAACAGCAAAGGCGAGAGGCAAAACCTTTTGGTTAGCATCAGTTGCCATTGCAATCATCAACACCCCTTTGTATTTACCATACAAATGAGTCCCATCAATACTGATCACTGGCCTGCACTATTTGAATGCAGCAATGCATGGAGCGAATGCCCAATATACATAGTGAAGTACCGCAATACCTTCGTATGGCCTAGGTATGGTGTGATAGCTGTACTTGGTACCTGAGTCCTGATCCAAGTATGCCAACAACAATTTCTGCAACCTTTAGTAAGACTCCTCCCAATCCCCAAATATCTTAGCAATTGCCTTTTGTTTTGCGTCCCATACTTTATAGTAAGAAAGCTCATGATTATACTTAGTACGTATGATCTCCCAGAGCTCATCAATACGAGCAGTGTGATTTTGTCGCAATTTTTCCACAATTCTGATGCAACAAAATTAGAATCCATCATTCTACCGTCTCTTTGCAGGCTAAAGGGTATACAAGTGTGTGGACCCACATAAGACATGACCACCCACAGACCATTAAGTTTATTCTTCATGAATGCCCCAACATACCACTTGCAGTTGTCATTAACGCATGCGACGCACAATTTTGTGGTGCTCGACCTCCGGGTTATAAAATTTCTATTATCATTTGCTGCGTATATTGTTAATGCACGTTTCACCGCCGATTTATTTGTAAAAGTCAACCCTTTACAAAAATGCATCCCATCTTGCCAAGTACAAACAAATGGTTCTAATAGACGTGAAGGATCAAACATATTTTCCCAAGTATTTGCGTAGAATGAGTCGGCAGGAGGTCTGTAGCCAGTGGTCGTATTTGTATCACGCTGGATGCCAATATCATCGTCTGCATCACCTTCATCATAGAACTCCATATTTTCCTCTTCAAAATGGGGAACGACTTCATGGTCATCCACATCGTTCTCAAGGTCACCTCGTTCAATCCTCTCTTCGTACTCATCCACACCATCAATACTTTCACCATCATTCGTAGCATGATCTTCGTCTTCGTCTTCGTCTTCGTCTTCAACATAGTCTTCGTCTTCGTCATCCTCCTCTAAATGTGTCTCTTGACAATGGAGGGTTTCACCAGTATTTACAATATGATCTTGAGATGGGAGCATATAATCTCCCATTGTATACCCTCCCATTGCAGTGCATCCATCATCAAGGGCTGTAAATTGTAAAGACGTAGTTGTTTGTTGCACCATCTCAGTATCAACTTCCGCAAGCAGCTCTAAACTTATGTACAACTCAGCAGCATTTACTTGGGGCATTTTCTGGATCCTATTAAACATCATCTTCACATGTTTGTCTTCTTTAATCGCCATATACCCGTAATTTATCCATTCATGTAGGACTTCTTGTGAGTAACGATAAATAATCTTGATGTCATACCAAGCAGAGTTCAAATTCAATTCGTCCATTATTTTCAACTTCAAATCATTCAACGTCTTCAACTTACGACGTATCATCATGGGGTAGCATTGGATACCCGGCCCTATAAATGGAAATCCCTCAATCCCCCCAGGATTGTTAAGGGGTCCACCGTAGTATACATTTATATCAATATTCTTCAGATGTTGTGAACCTATTAAATCGTCAAGTATAATATGTTAGCGACATATTTTTTTCTTTCATTTAACATCAATTACAAAACCTTTTCTATCTACTCAAAGTACAAAAATCACAAATTCTCACCCCACAATTGCATATACTCACCCCACATCACATACAAACATACTCAATCATTATCATTTCGTACTCAAACAAATAAAAAAACTAAAAACAAAACTCACCCCCATTACAAAATTTCAACTCAGCTCCAACTAATATAAATAAAAATATCAAACCAAACAATAAGAAAAATAGCCATGATAAAAGCCTAGCAATACAAATATATATCTACAATATTTTTTACTTGTTATAAAATCCTAGCAAATATATACATTAACTTGCAAAAATAGTCATGATAAAAGCCTAACAATACAAATATATATCTACAATATTTTTTACTTTGTATAAATCCTAGCAAATTATATACACTAACTTGCAAAAATAGTCATGATAAAAGCCTAACAATACAAATATATACCTAAATATATTTTTTACTTTGTATAAAATCCTAGCAAATATATACACTACCAAATATAACTTCTTACAAACCCCACATTTGCATATTCACATACAAACACACCCAATCATTATCATTTGTTTCCAAAATAAAATAAAAAATAAAAAATCATTAATTATACTAAAAAAAAAAACTAAACACACAACTCACCTCATTACAAACCTTCAAATCATTCTATCAAAAATATAAAAAACAATATCAAACCAAACAAAAAAATTAGTCATGATACACATACCCATAAAAAAACCTAATAATATATATATATATATATATATATTATATTTATATATGTAACTAACAATTAGAGAGATTGAGAAACCTTACCTGACATGAGGATGTGGGGTGAGTTGATTTGAAGTTTGTAATGGGGTGAGATTTGTATGAGAGTAAAACAGCACAACCAGATAATGAATTTTATGCTGAAATGAAAATGAGTGAGAGGAAGGATGTGGGTACTAGCATGTGTGTACCTATAAGCCAGTCAACTGAATGTAACCTACAATGAGTGAGCATGTGCAAACTGCAAAGGCTGACTCCTGAGAAACCCCAGACCAGACAAAAAACCAGCTGAACTGTGGGACTTGACATGACCAGACATCAGACACGATTAAAACAAGAGAGTAGTACTCAAAAATCGAGTTTTTGAGACTCGTTTTCCAGCTGGAAATCGAGTCTCCAAGACTCGAGATCCACGTGGAAATCGAGTCTTAGAAACTCGATTTGCATGTGGAAATCGAGTCTAAAAGACTCGATTTGCATGTGGAAATCGAGTCTAAAAGACTCGATTTCCAGCTGGACCATTCCACCCCGTACAGGCCAGATCACACTAGAAAATCGAGGCTTAAAGGCTCGATTTTGAGGCCAAAATCGAGCCTCTGAGGCTCGAGATGCTATTAACGAAATATGTTTCTAAGAAGAGCCTACTAACTAAATAGTCACGATTTTAAGGCCAGTTGGCCATTTTCGCCCTTACGGCCCGAGTGATTTTGCAAAAAGACTCCTTACTCCAACGTCTTAACTTTGTTTGACAGGTCATCAAATTTGATTCCACAACTGACCTAGGAGAGAGTGAAAAAAGAGAGGGAGTCCAAGCCATTTCGACCGTTGTGTGGCAAGCAGCTTCCTTTAACCAAACCTGTTCAAATCTCCATGGTCTAAGTTTCTTGATTGGGATGCCTTCGGGGTGAATGATTAGTGGCTTGTGATCGGAGAAAACAGAGTCGAGGTGGATAACAGATGAACCCGGAAAGAGTGAAAGCCATTGGGTGTTTGCTACAGCCCTATCCAGTCACTCCCAAACTGTGATTCCCCCTGCCAAACGTTTGCTCCAAGTGTATTTCTGTCCTACATAACCCAAATCAGCAAAACTACACTCATCAAGTACGTCACAGAAGTCTCGCATCTGATTTTCCGGTCTGGCTCGCCCACCCAGTTTCTCATGAGACTTAACAATCTCGTTGAAATCACCGGCATATAACCACGGTAGAGGGGAGTTGTGATTTAGAGTTCTCAGGATATGCCAAGATTCAGAGTGCTTGTGGGTTTCCGAGTATCCATAAAAACCCGTAAAGCGCCATGGGTTCTCCTTGCCGGCGTTGATCACGGCGTCAATGTAGTTTAAAGAGGAGTTAACAACCGTTAAATCAAAATCAGATTTCCATAGCAAAACCAAACCGCCTCCTTGCGTTACCTTAGCTACAACATGCTTCTGTCCAAGGTCGAAATTTTTCAAAAGTAACTGTAGCCTTGCTTCATCCAGCCATGTCTCGACTATAAACACAATTGCAGGATCTTGTGCTCGAACCAAATTTCCGAGCTCTCGAATTGTTTGTGGGTTCCCAAGCCCACGACACTTCCAAACTAAAAAACTCGTTGCTTGTGGCAGGGCTGTTGAACAACCTCTGCCAAATTTTCATTGTGAACGGTGACCAAAGAAGAAACCAGACGACGTTTGTTTGGTACCTCATCTAGGTCGGTCAAGGTGCTGGAGGATCTTTTAAGTAGAGGAGACTTCTCTAAGCATGGCACTACTCTTGGTCTGAGTTGAACTAATCTCTTCCAGGAGCCAACTTGCACTGGGAGTTCAGTAGAAATCGCAATAGGGACTTCAGTGAGAGTAGCGTTTTTAATTTCTGGGTGTGTAGGGGAGTAAGTGAACTCACGTGCATGGGGGGTAGGTGATAAAGAAAGACTATTTGTGGGGGTCGGAGGGCCCACTGATGATGGGGTTGGTGCACAAACCAGATTTTGTTTATCTCCAACCACATTCGTTGGCAAATCAAATTTTGCTATTTCCTTATCAATTTCTTGGAGTGTTACCGAGAAAAGGTCACTTTAGTTCTCCATTTACCTTAAGTACCTGTGATTATGACAAGTCCTTTGTACCAGCCGGGCTTTTTGCATGCCTATGTGTAGGCTTTTGAGTAGGTACATCAGCTTTTCTAGTAGTCAAAAGGGCCTCGGTTCCCCCATTTTCTCCTTCTGGGTTGTCTCCTGTAATCACGCCCCTCACCTTGTCAAAACTATCCATTTCCATGTCAATCACCTTTAGCCGTTCCTTGGCTTTCTCCCCTAAACCTTGACCTGCCAACTTCACCAAATCAGCTGCCGTATCTTCTGCTTCAGACTCAGCAAATACCGCATTAAATGCTTCCTGGAAACTCGCGGTTGCCTCAGTTTGTGCATGCACTACGAAGGGAGGATGGTCACCGTTAATCTCTACCGGCGAGTTCACCCCACGCACCTCAACACTCTGTTTTTGTTGAGCTTTTTTTGCAGTGTAGAAGCCCGGTACCTTGACCACCGAATTTCTTCCCTTCACAAACGGAGAGGCACGTATCCAAGCTCCATAAGCTTGACTCTCCTTCGTGAGCGTACCTTCACTCTCTATCCAAAGGTGACAGTCTCTATCTCCATGGTTTAGACAACTACACCAGTAGCAAAAATTGGGTAGTCTTTCATATTTGAAAGACACCCAACTTTGCTTACCGTGAGGCAGAGATATAAGCCTCCCCCTACACAGTAGTTTAGTTGTATCAATGGTGACCTTCATCCTCAAAAAACTACCTCCATCCATCTCTCCCTCATCAATCTCTTGGCAGACCGTTCCCACTGTTGAACATAGTTTTTCAGCTACTACTCTATTCATAAACTGTATCGGTATATCGTGAAACTGAACCCATAATGGAGTTTTTTCAAACTCTAAATCCTTGATAGGGATTTCCTTGTCATACCACTGCAGGACAACGAGGTGTTTATCGAAGCTCCAGGGGGCATTGTCCATTATCCGCTCCACCTCTTCCTTCTTTTCAAACGTGAACAGTAGGATGTGGTCACTACTTCTCCTAACTTCAAACCCCTTTACAGACCTCCATAGAGGGCTGAATGTTCTTATCACTGCCTCAACATTTAGTGCCCTTCTTGTAAAAAACTTTGCTACCATGGTAAAATTTTTGGTTGATGACTCATCGTCCAAGCCTAGCTCTTCACCTTCCCTAGCATTCAGAGTCATTTTTTGCCAATGTTTTGTAAGGTTGTCCATTTTTTTCTGAAAACTCTCACCTCTTGTGTTTCCCAATCCCCAGGAAGATAGGAACCCAACGTCTAAACCTCTCCAGGCACTAAAATGCTTGAGATACACAGAGTCCTCCTAGCAGGAACGTCAGATTCTACAGCCCAAGGAAGGTCTACTGGTACCCCAGAGACACTCCTTCAGAGACAGAGAAAAAACTTTCCACAAAGGGCACTGGTAAGTTTAATTGTTAAAATGAAATGGTGAATATAAACATGTGTATTTGAGATTTAATGAATATACTTGGAAATGTATGATAACATGCATGTAAATTAATTGGTATGAGATTAATTGCATGTGAGAATAATATATGTGATAAATTCTATCTTATTTCCATGAATAATTGAGTTGATTTTACTTGTAGTTTTTCTCATGAATTAGAATAAGGTGTGAGTATTTATTTATATACTAACGTTGTAGTTAGCACTATTTTTCGAAATTACTATCCAACTTGTTTTGAAAATAATCTAAAGAGAAGGTCAACTTTGGGAAAAAGGGCCCAAATTTTCTTCTTTCCATTTGATTACACATTGAAGTGGCATGCATCTATTGTAATCTCCTATGGAAAATTATAGCAAATACCATAAATAGAACAGCAAAAGTGCCGACCCTCTAACAAAATTGAACAAAAATGATGAGCACACAATCAATTGCACATATCTTCTATCACTTTGGTTTCAAAAGAAATTGCACACATCTTCTTGCCTGCTAGCAATGTGATAATATCTCGTTGCCAAAAAAAGTCCAATAATTTCATCGTATCCAAAATCTGGCAAGTAGCAAAAATAAGAATCACGAATTACTGAACTAGAATGGCCCGTGTCACAAATTATTAAAAAAGAATAAGAAAAAAAAGTATATGCCAAATTGCCAATGAATTAAAAGAAAAAAAAAAATACAGCTACAAACAAGTTCCATAGAGAAAGAGAGAGATTGTGACTTACACCAAAAATCAGGAAAAAAGAACCCTGCAAATTCATCAAAGCTGCCACTTTCACGGGGATTCCTCTTCCTCACAATCAGAGTTTCCTTGTAATTGTGTGCTTAAATTTCCAAACAAATTTCCCAAAATTGGAGTGAATCTTTCAATTAGATTAGAGAGTCGAATCCTTTTTGGTTGTGGTATGTTTCCATCATTAGAGTTAGAGGTACCTTCTCCACTAGGTCCAGCCTCATCCCCACCAAGTCATCATGACTTCGCTTAATTTTGGTATTTTTTGTTGAATCTTCTAAATCATTGTCATAAGGAGTGATGCTACAGCTGCTAGGCCTAACCATATTTTGTTTGAGATCTTCAACATCCTGCTCAAATACCAAATGGGCACCACATTTTGTAACCTTCAAGCCTAGACCATCGGTTTCAAATATGATCTCAATCTGACTGAATCCATTATCATCGACTTGATTCAATGCTTGTTTCCAGCCCCTATTGAAAAATAGAGAGGGAAAATATTGCAACCAAAGGTGATGCGATTTAATCTTACAAAATT
Organism: Quercus lobata; assembly: GCF_001633185.2. Lineage (NCBI taxonomy): Eukaryota > Viridiplantae > Streptophyta > Magnoliopsida > Fagales > Fagaceae > Quercus > Quercus lobata. The sequence goes on from NC_044913.1 coordinate 29,739,119, forward strand.
CATCAGATAAAGGAAAGTTCAATATGGTACATTCATATTCGTTGGCTCTAATGGAACACACAAGCTCATGTGTAATTTTGGAATATCTCCAATTAGGTTGGTTAACTGGATGATGCTCTTGGAATATAAAAGCAACACATATAGCAATTCCCATCAATTTATTACATAAATCTGATGGCACTTGTGCACTTATTGACTCTCCCACACTTTGATGGCTAAACCAATTTGGAATTTCACTTCCAGGAATTTGGAAACCACATGACTCTCCGTCTAGCTTACAGTGTTTCTGAAACAAACAAATCATGATACTTAGAACTTTACATGAGAGAGAGAGAGAGAGAGACCTTGATGAAATAACGTCTTGACATTGTTAACAACATGTCACTATAGCCTTGATTCTCAATCAATTTGTCACAATTGAGAAGACAAAATTCTGGATGAAAATCATCTTCTGGTCTGAATGATAATGTTTCCAATGAGGTACACTCTGTTGCATCAATTGCTTTAATACTTAATGGAAGCTTGGGCAATGATTGAAGACTTGTGCAACCACTCAAATAAAGCCTTTGCAGTTTAGATAGTTCAATGATGCTTTTAGGAAGGCAAACAAAATTATTTCCTCTTAGATTTAAATTTTCTAAAGATGACATGGAGCCAAGAATATAAGGAATTGCTTGAAGATTGCAATAACTTAGATCCAGATCGGTCAAAGACCATAAGCCTGATAAAGAATGCTCTAACATAGCCATGGGATTTGGACTTCTTCTTCCGTGCATTAAAGGAAAACTGAGGAACTTATTTGATGATTTAGGTGATAACTCTTTACATCCATGTAGATGTAGTACTTTTAGATAATTTAAGGAAGGTAGCTCTCTTATAGCAGTTTCAGTTAGATCAAGCTCCTCCAAACCTTCAAGATTCCCCAAGTTCTCTGGTAATTTGTAAAGTTTTGAGCATCCAGATAAACTAAGAGTTTTTAGAGACGTCAAACTACAAATGGCATCAGGAAGACTTGAAAGGTTTTTGCAGTATCCTAAATCCAATTTAATAAGCCCAGTTAAATGCTCCACAAATAATGGTAGATCTTTGATATCAGTCTCGTTCAAATAAAGCTCTGACAAACGTGACATATTTCCCACAATCTTAGGAAACTTCTTCAATCTTGAACAACCAGAAAGAACAAAAATTTCAAGAGATTCCAAGTTGATCTTGTGTGGAAAGCTTTCAAGGCGTTCGCAACCATTCAGATCCAATCGAATAAGCAATTTAAGATTTCCAAGAGATTCATGAATCTTATACAAACTTGTGCAATGTCGAAGAATTAGTTGCTTAAGATTTGGGACTCCACTAAGGTTCGGGGTTTCAATCAAGTTTTGAGAGTCACTCAAGTCTATGAGTTTTAACCCATCTAAATTCTGCTATAAACAAATAATTAATTAGATAAACTCAAGCCTTAACGAAAAGGAAGCGAATACACATTTGCATAAATGAAAATCTTACCATAGTTCCTTTCCACAGTTGTTTGATGTTGCTGCAATGCATTATGAATTCAACAAGTTTGTTTGGTTTGAAACTTGTTGGCATAGATTTTAAAGGATATCCATGCCATTCTATAATGTGTAACTCATTAGGGAGATATTTGAGTCCTTGTGGAAGTTGCACATTACCTTTAATTTGGCCTTGTAGTAGTTGCACATTACCTCTAATGAGGCCTTGTGGAGCTTGCACATTACCAATTTTAAGCAATCTCAATTTTTTTATCTTTGAAAAGGCTTTAGCATTCAATTGTTCCTCTTTATGAATAGGTTTTTTTAGAACTATGCCTTCAACTACCTCTGTTCCCTAATGACCAAGAATGGCGAGTTTATAAAAATTGGAAATTTTAGAAGAATATATATATATATATATATATATATATAATTTCATGTTTTGATTAGTAACTTACTGTATTATTCTTCAACACATGAAGGATATCGTCATACAGCCACAACCTACTACGTCCACCCGGCTCTTTAGGAGATTCACGACGAACAATTTCTTGACCCATTTCTTGTAGCAAATCATGCATCCACAAAGTTCCCATTTCATTAATGGTAATGAGACATTTGTCCATAAGAACATCAATATTATAGTCTGGATAGTAACCAAAACTTTCTAGTATATCTCTTATGCAATATACATCCTCTCCTTTGAAGAAACATGCAATATGTAAAAATAGTTCCTTTTGTGTATCCATTAGCCCATCAAAATTTATTTGAAGTATATCCATAATGTTGCTATCAAGTTCTGCTTTTAGTTTATCTCGAGCACTCTTCCATGCATCCATTCTTCTACCAAATAATGCAGAACCTAATACTTTAAGTGCTAAAGGAAGGCCATTAGCATAATTCACAAAATCCTTAGACAAATCCCCATAATTTTCCTCAGGATGGGGTTTCTTGAAAGCTCTACAACTAAAAAGCTCCAAAGCTTCATCATCATTCAACCCTTTAGCTATATATATATCATCCATTCCATGTCTTCTCAACAAATGGCTATCTCTACTTGTTACAATAATTCTACTCCCTAGACCATACCAATCATGTTTCCCTGCTAATGCTTCTAGTTGTTCTTCTCTGTCCACATCATCAAGAACAATAAGAACCTTCTTATTACGTAATCTGTTCCTTAAAAGATTGACTCCCTCACGAACATCCCATATGTTTATCTTGCTTTCCATAAGGATTTTAGAAAGAAGTTGTTTCTGTAAAGAAAATAGACATTGATTTTTAGTTTCTTCTCTAATATTAGCAATAAAGATGCTAGTTTCAAAGTTACTAGAAATTTTTTTATAAATTTCTTCTGCGAGAGTTGTTTTACCCATTCCTCCCATCCCGCAAATCCCTACAAAGCGAACACTACTCAACCCTTCATTCAAATATGGATCCAACATTTCTTTCACACGGGAGTCTATTCCAACAAGGTCCTTAGAATCAGTACTTGAGAATTTGCAATTCAATTCAGTAAATATGCTTTTAAGAATTTCTTGGATAACTATTGATTCATGTCTACAAAGAAGATAGCAAAACAATCATTTTGATGAGACAAAGTTCGTCACATTATGAACATAAAACAGTTAGCATAACTATAATCTTAGCAAAATGAGACAAAGTTAGCCACATTATGAATACAAAATATTTAAGATAAATACAATCTTATTTCGTTCAGTAGTTAAAATGGAATTCAAAAAGTGTATAATATAGCACTATTTGAGGTTTGATTTGTTTGGCAAATCATACAGACTAATAGAGAACCATGTAGTTACTTATTTAATGAGTTATAAGAGTGAACTTAATTTTATTAGTCCTTTGTCTTATGCTTCTTTGATTTCTATTTTCGTACACTTTTTTTGTCTTTTTTTTTTCATAATAAGAAAAAAGATGATAACTAATAGACCGCTGAACTATTTAAGCTTCGGGCCTATTTACTTGTTCATGACGTTTTTTAGAACCAGCTCATCAAAGCTATTCTGCAGCAAATGTGAATTAGTGAGACAATGAGGCTAAAAAGATTAGTCATCATCAGTTGTTGTGATAAGTGTCATGGTTATGGTCGTGCACTGTTGCAAATCATACCAATAGCCTTTTGAATCTGAAATTTACAGCTTTCAAAATGCTTCCCATCTGTTTATTTCCAAAATGTAATTTGGCCATGATCATTTTTAACTTGATTTTTTATTTGTTATAAAGATTCTTGTTAAACTTATCTCCATTTTAACATTACCTTATTGACACCTAACTTTGTTAATAAGATCACCTATAATCTATTGATAACAATTTCAAACACCTGCTAAAATTATATGGGTGCTAAAATTATATGGGAATGGGAAATCTACTACGAAAAGAGCTATATATGGGATTTTTTTTTTTTGATACAAAACACACACACACGCATATATATATATATATATATATATATATATATCAGCAATACAAACTGGAAAAACTTAATTATGAACTTCGGAAATTATAAGTGTGGAGCCAAGGAGATTTAGAGCAAGTTAGGCCTAGGCCGGAATCTGAAAGGGCCCAACCAGATGTTCAAATGGGTATGTGGGCTCGGATAGACTGGGGAAAAAGATTGTCCAAAGAAGCAATTGGTCCAAGGCTGAGGGAAGAATAGACTGACCAGGTTGAAGAGTTGTTGTACCAAGCCAATTGTGTTGGTCCGAGGAAGGTAATAGTAATTAGCCCCAACAAGAATTGGAGGAAGCTTCCTGACGAAGCCATCGTCCCCTCTACATTAAATGCTCTGCAATAACTAATCATCCCGCATTAATGACTGAATGATACCTAAATAGTGCCATAACAGCCTGTTACCTGCTCATCATGGCCTCAAAAGGAGGGAAGGAGAAGGATGGGACAATTATCTTGCATGAAGAATCATCTACCCCCAGGTGGACAGCTAGGATCGAAGCATTAGAACTATAAATAGGAAGAGATCCCCCATGTACAGGGATTTGATCTTGAAAAAGAGAGAGAAAAGGAGAGAGCACTTGTAATATTGAGAACAACCCAAACCTGTATTTTGACCTAAGTGTAAACATTCCTCGGAAATTCCAAGGAAGAAGAAATAAGATTCAAGTCTTAACATATCACACAAACTTGACTTCTGAGTTCTGGCACTATATTTTCAATTCTCTTTGTGGACATACTGTTTTAGACTCAACTGTTGGCCAAAATGGCCCATTAGCATTAATTTTTGAAATATTTAGCAACAGAGCACTGTTTCGGAAATAATTAGGGAAATACCACTTTTTCGGGCCCTATAGCGGCGTTTTCCTGCAAAATTTTTTTATAAGTCCCATAACAGGTTCAAGGGGCCCTATAGTGGCGTTTTTAAGCCCTATAGTGACGTTTTTGGGGCCTATAGCGGCGTTTTCCTGCAAAATTTTTTTTATAAGTCCCATAACAGGTTCAATGGGCCCTATAGTGGCGTTTTTAAGACCTATAGTGACGTTTTTGGGCCCTATAGCGGCGTTTTCCTGCAAAATTTTTTTTATAAGTCCCCATAACAGGTTCAAGGGGCCCTATAGTGGCGTTTTTTAAGCCCTATAGTGACGTTTTCGGGCCCTATAGCGGCGTTTTCGGAAAAAGTGGTACTTCCCTAATTATTTCCGAAACAGTGCTCTGTTGCTAAATATTTCAAAAATTAATGCTAATGGGCCATTTTGGCCCTCAACTGTTGGTCCTAAAAGCCCATCTCTAACAAATTAATTTCCTTCGATACAAGCCCAACCCATCAACTAGGGTCTTCGAATTTTAGCCTATACAATAAGCTTGTTAATTATACATGGGACAAACTGGCAAAACTTAAGTATAGTTTCTCAAGTGCAATACATTAGATTTTTCTAATTAAATTCAAATATATGACTGCATTGACCAACAAAACATAAACAATGTTATCTTTTCTAAGGACAATTAAATTTAATGCAACTTTGTGTTTGAATTTAATTTGAGGACCAAATATACTGTGCTCAAGGTATTGTACCTAAATTTTAGCCTAAAGTATATATGTCTAAGCACAATTGTCCTAATCATGGCCTGGTATAAGTCTTACCAAGTTCTAGTCTTTGTTTGTCCATATTGAGTAGTTCAATAATAGAATACCATGCCTCAAAGGTTCTTCAGCCAAAGTCCAACTTGATCTTATAATTTCCCAAGTTCATAATATACATTTAGGGGACAAGCTGAAAGTTTCTCTAGTTTGATTGGACTTGAAAAAGCTAATAAAATTAGTCTTGTTAATGAACAGGGAAGTCAGCAATAGAGTTTTAGCGTAGAACATTATGATATTGATAATAATTTGAACAAAATTACTCAGCAAAAGACAGATGTTACCTATCATGTAAATGCCATCCGGAGATATTGCCCACTTCTTTCAAAGCACCTTTCCATGCTTGTACATCTTCAGTGCTGACCTTAGGATCTTTTTCATGTTTAGCAAAGGCTTCAACGAGAGTTCCCATCTGGTTCCGTACATCAGAGGGATCCAAATGGAAAAATACTGGCAAAACTGTCAACCCGATCACCTTCATGCATCCAACAATCTTTGCTAGTTCAATCAAGCACCACCTTGAAGAAGCGTAGTTTGGTGAGAGAACAACGATCGCATACTTGGACTCTTCTATTGCTTTCAAGAGTTCTGCAGAAATATATTTTCCTCGCTCAAGTTTCTCATCATCCCTAAAGGTGATAATACCTTTCTGTTTCAAAGCAGTATAGAGATGGTCTGTAAAAGTCTTGCGGGTGTCAACACCGCAAAAACTAAGGAAGACATCATATTTCCAAGAAGAAGAAGAGGAAGAGGAAGAGGAAGCTGTTTGAGTGGCCATGGAAGCAACTGGAAATTTACCAGCTTGTAAAACGATGTACCAGATAACCAGAGAATGTTAACAGAGTTGGAGAATATAGGAACAAAAATAAGAGAATTTTAGTGTCTATCGATGAATTTGCAAATTAGGATTGAGATTCTCTGTATTTTGACTGGTAGGCACTATGAGAAAGATAGTCAACAATTCATTTTATTATTAGTGTTTGTGTGCAAGTAGCCGCCCTCCTCTTCCTGATCCAACCACCATCATAATTGTTAAAGGGAACAAGCATATAAAGTGCCCGTTTGGTTCCACTTTTTCAGCCCAAAACGGGCGTTTTCAAAAAAGCTGGGCCCAAATGTGCGTTTGGTAACTTCAAAACGCAACTTTTATAAAAAAGTTGCGTTTTGAACTTTTAGAAAAGCTGAAGGGAAAACGCGCAACGGAAATGGAGGCTCCCTGGTCCATAAATCAAAACGCGCACAGCGCGTTTTGTTATATTACCGTTGCAAAGATGGAAAGACCGAAATACCCACACATTTTCTGTGCGCGTTGTGCCCTCATCTCTCATCTCTGCTCTCCCTTCGCATTTGACGCCTCCATCTGTTCTCTCTGCCGTGCTCTGCCTTCGTAAGTTTCATCTCTGTCTTTTTTCTTCTTCCGCTTCGCCTTCCTCTTCTTCTTCCGCTTCGCCTTCCTCTTCTTCTTCTTTCTTTCTTTCTTTCTGGTTCTTCCTCTCCGTAAGTCTTTCTGTAGTTTTGGATTGTGGTTTGTTTTATGGGTAGTGATTTTTCTGTGTGTTCTTTGGGTTGATTTGTCATGGGTATGGGTTGTTTTGATTTGGACCGAACCGGGGTTGATTCTCATGGGTCTGATTTGGGTTTTTTTGGTTTTGATTTCTCTGTTCTTTGGTTGATTTCTCATGGATTTGGGTTTGATTTCTCTGTTCTTTGGTTGATTTCTCACTTTTGGTGTGTGGGTTTTGATTTCTCAGGTACCAAAAACACTGATCTGCTACCAAAAACCAGGTACCAACACTGATCTGATTTTTTTTTTTTTTTACCGAGTGTGGGAAAAAAAATTTCGGATCTTGCTATGAATGGGTGTTGTTCCTTTACTTGTTTTGTTATTTGTTTTTGCTGATTGGAATATATAATGAAGTGTTAGTTTGATGAATATATAATGGGTATTGTGTTCGGATCTTGCTGATTGGAATATATACATGTTCTCATGAAGTGTTTTTGTTTATTTGTTTTGTTATAACAAAATTTCGGATCTTGCTATGAATGTGTATTAACTTGGAGATATTGTTATGCTTCAGTTGTGTTATATATTTCAGTTGCTATGAATGTGTAGAACTTATATATTTCAGTTGTGTTAGCTTGTGTTTTGGGGCCTGGGTTCATTTAACTTTTCTGACCAACAATTGGGGGTTGATATGAATGGTGGGGTATCTAATAAGTTGCCTTTGTCAAATTCCTGTGGGGAGTTTTTGCCGTACTCAGAGTCTTTTTTCAAGCCATTTAATGAACATCTTCAGTTTGATGTGCTTGGAAGCATGGGTCCAATGTAAAAATGTTGTATAAGCTTTATTTTTTGTTTTAAGGTATGAGTTTACACTTGTGTACGTAACAAATCATATTACTTGCCAATTCTACGTAACAAATCATATTATTTGCTCTTCTCTTTGGTGATTGATTAATTGAGATTGTGTTTTGAAAATTTGAAGCAGTTCATGTAACTTGCCAATTCTACCAGTAAAGTATAAATTCGAATCCCCTCAAGTTGAACGAAAACCCCATATCATTCCAAGCGCTGCCCTGTTAGAATTTTGTAGTGTACACATTATTAAAGGAATGTACTGATTGGAATTGGTCTATGGCATGAGAATTAGGCATCAAGTGGGCACTTTTTTTTTCCCTTTATTGCTTTTGTGCCTTAAAGTTCCTATAATCTGTAGGAATTGCTGTTTGAGTAACATTATTTGTTCACTTATTCTTGTTAAAATTTAGTGTACTAGAATATAGCTTGTGCGAAACGTTCTAACTCATAGAAGATGAACCTATTTTTCAAAATAAAAGATCTTATCGAGAGGGTAGACAGTTGCTAATGTGGTACTAACCTTTTTCAGATTGTATCATCTTATTGAAAATGAAATTTTGGAAAGAATTTGGTTTTCTGAGGAATAATTTTGAAATCTGAGGAATAATTTACTAATTATTCCTCAGAATGCTTGTAGCAACTTCTTCTCGAACTTGTGCCTCATATAATTCTATTGATAGACTTATGCCATGTTACATTGTCTTTTTGATTTGTTGAGCAATACTCTGTGCTGATTATTCGCATGTTAGTTATAATGATATTTCAGCTGTGTCCATGTGTTATGTAATGAACAAACTTTGGGTTGGTGTTCCTTGATGCGTAAATCCGGATATTGATGATTGGGTTGCTAGAATATGTAATCTGATCCGTAAATACAGTATTAAAATAAATAAATAAATAAAATCTAGAGCAATGCATGGTGCTTCTTGACTGACAATGAAGTTTGCCATCATTTGCATGTCCATTAGTTAAATAGGCATTATGTGAGATGATGAAAAGTTCATTATGGACAAAGTTTCAGTAGAATTTGGACGCATTTACATAGCAGATACAAACCACTAGCTATTTCACACAAGAAAAAAGTTTAATATACCCAATGAGAATGATGCTGAGTAGAAAGACTTTGTAACATTAAACGATTGGCTTTTCTTTGTGGAAAAAGAAATTATTAGTGGTATTAATACAGGGCTGCTATAGAACTATATGCTTTAGGCTAATGTTTTCATCTAACTTTATAACAATTCTAACAGGCTTTGTACCCTTTGGAAGTCTGGTTGCAGGTGTTAAAATTAAAAGCAGTATGATATATATATATATATATATATTATTTGGTAGAAATGAAAACTTGTTCGAATGAGGACTAGAACATTGGTCATGATTTAGTTTTAGGATTGTTATATTTGTATTGGGATTTGAATGGAATTAATATCTTGGTTTTAGGATTGTTATATTTTGGTTTGTATGATTTGTTCTCAAGGTTAATAACCTTGGATACTGCAGTTGATTTGTTGGATTAATTATTTTTAAGATCATTATATGGAGTTGTTAAATGTTTTGGGTAGTCTCATCTTCCTCTTTTCTGGATTCCCGTGTTCTCCTCTGGCCATATATTTTAATGCTCAGACTAGGTAGCAATTTTTTTTTTTTTTTGGATTTATTAGATCATGTTTGTAACTAGTTCACTAGATTGGAATATTATGAATTCTATTTTTTGCATTTCTTATGGTTGCTTAACTCTATAGATGGGTAAAAACAACACTTCCAACTCCAAGGCAAAAAAAACAAGAGCAGTATGGGTAGATCCAAGTTGGACAACTACTTTTTGTAACCTTTGTGTGGAAGAGATTGAAGCTGGGAATAAGGGAATCTTTGCTGCCTTAAGTGCCAAAGGTTGGAGCAATTTGGTAATCAAATTTCGTGATGAGACTGGTCTAAACTATGATAAGGAACAATTAAAATGTAGGTGGGATGTATTAAAAGCAGATTGGAGAGTGTGGGAAAAATTGAAGGGTGTTGACACAAATTTAGGTTGGGATGCAGTGAAGGGAACAATTGATGCTAGTGATGATTGGTGGGACATGAAGTTGAAGGTGAGTTGAATATTTTATTAATATGTAGCTAGTTTGAAATATTTATGTATATTATTGTAATATGAGTGAAATAACAATTACATTTTGTAGGAAGTACCCAAAGCTTCAAAATTTCGACATAAAGGTCTACAGAATCTACAACAACTTGATAGAATGTTTAGGGATATTGCAGCAACTGGAGCAGAACTCATGTAGTACAATTTTTTTTATATTTTTATGTAGTACAATTTAAACTTCGATTATTGGTATGTATTTTATTATCTTTTTACATTTTTATGTAGTACAATTTAAACTTGGATTATTGATGTATATTTTATCATCTTTTTACATTTTTATTTTGTGCTTCATGATGATGAAAATTATTTAGATTTAATTAATATTGATAAGAAGTCATTAATGGTAATAACAAATAATTATGACACTAAAAAAGAAAAATTGCCCAAACATTATTAAAATAATACCAATAATATATATATATATTATTGGTATTATTAAGTAGTAGGTTATTATTAGCTAACACTTGTGAGAAAAAATAATTTTTTTAGAAAGAGAAAAAAATAATTTTAATAGTCCGTTCAAATTAAAATTAGTATCAATTTTTATCACAATATTTTTACAATATTTTCACAATAAATCTTAAGTGGTAGGTTATTATTAGCTAATATTGGTAAGAAAAAAATAATTTTTTTAGAAAGAGAAAAATTGATTTAAGTATGATGAAGTAATTGATTTAAGTATGAAACAAACTCACATAAAAAAAAAAAAAGGTATGAAATAAATTCTCTTATATATACATTGTCCTTTTTGGTCATTTACCCCTCAAAAAGCCACTTTTATAAGTGCTAGCCAAACACTCAGCTTTTTCATTATGCACTTTTTAACAGTTTTTACCAAACACTCAGCTTTTTGAAACTCCACTTTTTCATTATGCACTTTTACAAAACTCCACTTTTTCATTATGCACTTTTTCAAAAAGCTGAACCAAACTCACCCAAAGGTCTGCACATGTGCAAAGGTTTTAGAGCTTTAGGTAAGCAAGTGGCACGGACTAAACCCACTAGCTGCTTTTTATATATATATATATATATATACCTAAGCAAGTGGCACGGACTAAACCCACTAGCTGCTTTATATATATATATATATATATATATATATATATCAATTTCCATAAAATGTTTTTAAAAAATAATTGATTAATATGTGCCCTAAGGGCATATATTAGTCGGATCGAAATCTATATTTATATCTATATATATCTAAAAGTTGAAGCATAACATTTATTGTTGCTACGTTTCGGTTGAGCCACGTCATTATCATTTTTCTTTATAATTTTTATATATATTTTTTTTAACATTTACTCTTTTAAAAAAAAAATATTTATACTTTCTCCGACATTTCTCTATCCTTTACTTTTTCATCTCCCCACTACCCACTACCATCTACCTTAATATCACTTTTCATCTCCCCACTATCATTTCCTTTACCTTTTCATCTCCCCATTACCCTCTACCTTAATATCACTCTTCGTCTTTCTCTTCATCTTCCTTTTTTTTATCATTTCTTATTTACAACCTCTTACTATAAATTTGTCATTCTCTCTTCCATTTTTTACATACTTTTCTCTCACAAAAAAGGTCTCTCTCTCTCTCTCTCTCTCTCTCTCTCTCTCTCTCTCAATTTTTTGGGGGATTTTTTTAATTTTCTTTCATCTTTACTTTAAGTTGATAAATTGTTGTGTTCTTTAGAACTTTATATTGAGTTGATGCGATTTAGTTTTGTGATTTAAGTTTTTTTCTCTCTTTAATTGTTAATTTTATTACATGTGTTTTTCTTTAAATTCTTAGTTTGGGTTGCTTTGAATTCACCTATTTAGTTGTTCTATATATGTTATTTTTGTACAACATGACATTTGTTCTATGAAATTCCTTTTAGACTTGATACGTTATCTTTCATTTGACTTTTTTTTTCTCTCCTCATGTGCAGTGATTGACTTCTAACAAAAATTATTCTATTTATATATTTAGAAATCTATTTCTTCTTAATTCCAATAGATTAAATTTTGTATGGGCCATAAGGAACAAAGGGGTCCATAATGCATTCATGTTCTCCTCATCTCATGATAAATCTGAGTAGTTGAATAGTGTTGCTTAATTTACCACTATTACTTATTTTTTCCTAAAAGCTACATACAATCTATGAAGCACAGGTGCGTTTCCAGATTCGGGTGTAGGTGCAGGTGCGAGACTCGGCAATTTTTGAAAAAATAGGGTGCGGGTGCGGCAGGGTGTAGTGATTAAAAAATTATTAAAAATGTTTTTATTTATATTTTCTATATATTTTTACTATTAAAATATTCTTAAAAAACACATTACTATGCCTTGATTCACAAAACAAAGAAAGAAGAAGGCAAGAAACATAAAACAAAACACAAAAGAAGCAACAAATATTTAGAATAAAATTGAGGAATGACAGATTTAGGATGTTTAGGCCTCATTCAAAGCTAATTTTGGCTGTTTAGGCATGATTCAATGACGATTTCGGCTTGTTTTGGTCACCGGTCAATACGACCTGATTCGGCCGATACGGCTCGATTTTGGCCAAATCGGCCTGGTTTGGCGCGAATCGAGCTGAGTTGATGCAAATCCGACCAAAAAAAAAAAAAAGCTTAGACGCAGCACAACGCATAGGGCAGACGCATCGGACGCTGCACCCCATGTCGGACTCCAATGCGGCACCCTCCCAGCCACATCCGTTGAAACATTGTTGGATAATGATGTACGCTAGATTGTATGTGTAGCCTTTTGACTTGCAAAGAGTAAGTACTGATTTATGCTAAGTTTTTGTTTTTTGTATTCTTTAGAGATATAATGGTTGATAGGTCTAATGAGGGTTCATTAATTTATGTGAGGATTCAATCTCACCCAAATGACAAGCAACAAAACAAGACAATTCATGTTTAGCTTTCAGGTTTATTCTTTAAAAAAAAAAAAAATGCTTAACTTCTTGGTAACCACCAATTTGTTTTGTTAACTCAACATCATAAAACAACTTTAATTTAGTTATATGGATAGGGGTTTATCATTTTTCATGTTGCAATCTATATATATATATTCAAGCTAAAATCAATAGCACTACGACAATTGACCATTTAAATTCAGTCATATCATCCATATCATTAAATTAATAATATTTTCTCCCATTTTTTTAATTTTTAAAAATTAAACATATAATGTTTAATTAAATACAAATAAATAAAAAATTCCTTATAAAATCGTACTCATTTTTTTAACATTTATACTTTCTCCAACATTTCTCATTCCTTTCATATTTTCATCTCCCCACTACCTTCTACCTTAATATCACTCTTCTTCTTTCCCTTATCTTTATTTATTTTGTTTATTCTTATTCTTATCCTCTTATTATAAAATTTTCATTATCTTTTCTATTCTATATTTCTACGCATAATTTTCCCTCACCAAAAAAGGTTATTTCTCTCTCTCAATTTTTTGGTGGATTTCTTTTATTTTTCTTGCATCTTTGCTTTAGGTTATTAATTTTTTGTATTTTAAATAACTCTACTTTGAATTGATGCAATTTAGTTTTGTGTTTTGAGTTTTTTTCTCTTTTATTTTTTGTTCTCTTTAATTGTTAAATGTTATCCTATTGCATTATAAAGAATATAATATTATTATATTGCATAACGTGATTTTGATAATTTTATCATATAAGAATTTTACTTAAGTTACATAGACAATAGTAAAACAACAACAACAACAACAACAATAATAATAATAATAAATATATATTTATGAGATAAGTCTAAAAAAATTATCACACGCAATACGCGGATCTACGACTAATATATATAAAAAAAGTGTGACAATTATGTGTCTATTTTGTTGGGGACAAGATTGTACAGTAAGAAAGCTGCAGCCTGCATATGATTTATTGGTACACTATTTGTAATCCAAATTGTCTTGGAGGGCTAAACTGAAATCTATACAAATATATAAAAATGGACTTATAAAATGTCTGCTATGCCAGGAAGGACTCGTTGTCCCTCTCCCTTCTTCTTCAAAACTGTTCCACATCACCAGCCGGTCTTTTTCAATTAAATGGTTGTTTCAGGTTACCACTAGTAAAGACAATGGTGATGGCAATTGAGTATTGAGTAGATGCAGTTAACTTTAGGGCCATATATAGCAGAAGCACTGTTATATATATTTTTGCCTTGTGGCTTGCTGCTGATGCTACAAATAGAATATTGGAATCGAACGTCCATGACAGGAACAGGACTACATAGGTTGGCAGCAGATGTCAACAGTATTCACAGTAAAGTCAGTTGCTTCTGTTGTAGTCACAGCCACAGGCTATGGCCATAGCAACAGCAGTGGCAGCCCATTGCCACTCTGTTAGATCAAATAAGAAAAGTTAAAAGTTTGGCTGCCAAAGGCAATTACATATTGCTTCTCCTGATACCAGGCAGGAAATTTTATCTCTTAAATCTCTTTGTTTTGCCTTTTCAGTGGCGGAAAGAAATCAGTTTTTGAAATGCTAACCAAGCATTACTCCTATATAATTGTCACAGCTACTGCCAATACATGCTTAACCAAATTATGGCAGGTGAAACATATATGCAGCTCTACAATCCCATAACAGAAACTTGATTCGATTTTCAACCCAAGAAACAAATTAAATTATAGGAAACCTTTGGAGTCACTAAGTCCACAGCAACTATAGAACCTTTTAAGTTCATGTGTTTCAGACATAAGCCGGTCATGGTCGTGTGCGATAATTTATAATTTTAAATGAGGCATTTTCATATTTTAAAAAATTAATTAAAATAATATTTATTTAATTTTTGATATTAAGTTTTCATTTAAAATTTATTTTTCTTACTTTTTGATATATAATATTACTAAATGAATTTTTATATTCAAATTTCGTTAATATAGTAGATCTTATATTGAATTTTAACAATTTTTGTAATTTTGAAAAAAATTCTTTTTGTAGATGCACCTTTGTTAATAAAATTTATTTGTCACATAATTCAATAAATTAACATTATCAAAAGTATGATAATATTTAAACTAATTAAAAGACTTGCTAAATGGAAAATTAAAAATAAGGAAAAATAGTAGAAGAGTAAAATTTTAAGCCCACTTGGGATGAATTAAAGACAAATCAACTGGTAAAATAAAAACAAAGTGCGGCCCACTACTTTTTGTATTTACTAAAGTTGAATTAAAGATTACAGTAGAAAAGAAAAAAGTCCAAAACTCAATTATATGAATAAATTGCAGTTCACAACTTCACATGGGTTGATGTGATATGAATAAATTGCAGTTCACATCGGTTGATGTGATAAGTTTTTTTTTTTTTTTTTTTTTTTGGATCAGGTTGATGTGATAAGTTCTATATGAATATAGACAAAAATGCAAAACTGACCATTTAATTTTCAGTTTTTTATTTTTTTTATTTTAGTCCTCTAACTTTCAATTTTGTCATTTCAGTGCTCTAATTTTCAATTGTTGTCAATTTGGTACTCCGTTAGACCTCAGTTATCTAATGCCGTTAAGTGAGCCAAAATGATGTCGTTTTGGTTTTTTTATTTTTATTTTTATTTTTTTTGTAATTAAAAGAAATTAAGAAATAATTTTTGATATTAAGTTTTCATTTAAAATTTATTTTTCTTACTTTTTGATATATAATATTACTAAATGAATTTTTATATTAAAATTTTGTTAATATAGTAGATCTTATATTGAATTTTAACAATTTTTGTGATTTTGAAAAAAATTCTTTTTGTAGATGCACCTGTAACCGATATTGTTAATAAAATTTATTTGTCACATAATTCAATAAATTAACATTATCAAAAGTATGATAATATTTATACTAATGAAAAGACTTGCTAAATGGAAAATTAAAAATAAGGAAAAATAGTAGAAGAGTAAAATTTTAAGCCCACTTGGGATGAATTAAAGACAAATCAACTGGTAAAATAAAAACAAAGTGCGGCCCACTACTTTTTGTATTTACTGAAGTTGAATTAAAGATTACAGTAGAAAAGAAAAAAGTCCAAAACTCAATTATATGAATAAATTGCAGTTCACATGGGTTGATGTGATATGAATAAATTGCAGTTTACATGGGTTGATGTGATAAGTTTTTTTTTTTTTTTTTTTGGATCAGGTTGATGTGATAAGTTCTATATGAATAAAGACAAAAATGCAAAACTGACCCTTTAACTTTCAGCATTTTTTATTTCAGTCCTCTAATTTTCAGTTTTGTAATTTCAGTCCTCTAACTTTCAATTGTTGTCAATTTGGTACTCCGTTAGACCTCAGTTATCTAATGACGTGTTTTGGTTTTGGTTTTGGTTTTTTTTTTTTTTTTTTTTGTAATTAAAAAAATTAAGAAAACTGTTATTAAAAAAAAAAAAAACATTCATTTTCTCTCTCGTCGGACTCTCTCTCGCTTTCTCATTCTCTATCTCTTTGTCTCACAATGTCCTGGTGCAAGGCCTCACTGCCGCCGTCGGCCTCCACCCACAACCTCCTTGCCACCATTGGCCTCCATCTCTCCATCTCTCTCTCTTCGTCACTCACTCCACCAAAATCTGAAACCCAAAGTCTCATACCCCCTTTCCACCAAAATCTAAAAGCAAAGAAAATAGTCTCACACCCTTTCCCCCATAATCTTAAACCCAAACTTCATTCCCAAAATTCCATGATCATTTCCTTCACAATCTAGGTAGTATTGACCACAGCCCTAAATTGAGAATTTTGGGGGAAGAAAGGAGAGTCCATCTAGGTTGGCAGCGGCAAGAAGAGTGAGAAGAAAGAGAGAGAGAGAGAAAACAAACCGGGAAGAGTGGGCATGGCACAAGAAGCGATGGGTTTAGGCGTTTTCTTGACCTCGACGAGGCACATGCGGTAGTTTCCTGCGATGGAGAGGCGATTGTGGTAGCAGAATCGAGGGATATCGCAGTCTTGAAGGACCGTCATGCCTTTTGGGACTTTCACGGAGTACCCATCGATGAACAACACTTCAATCGCGTCTTCCGGGTTGGGGAAATGGACTCAGGCTCCGACCACAGGGGATCAGGGCGACGGAGGAAGGGGATCTGGAGTCAGGTTGGGTTAGTTTTGGATTTAATATTTGACTTAATCTGGAAACAGGAAAGCACATATACAAGTGGAGTTGGTTGACCATCCGATAATAACAAGAAAGATAAAAGAGAAATTAACGAAAACCCATATAGATAAAAAAAGATTTTAATGAAGACCTAGAAATAGAATCAAAAGAGACAAGTTGAATTTATATTGAGGAAGACAAGTAGACAAGAGAACACAATCTGGTTACCTCAGAAAAAAAAGTTCCACCAAATCAAAGATACAATCTTGTAACAATGACAAGTTGTGGTTTGCGCGCACACACACACCCAATATATTCTAGAGAGAGAAAGAGACGGTTGGACCATGTTTATATTCTTAATAGATGGTTGTTACAACTGCCGGCCTGGAGGTTGTGGGTGGAGGCCGACGACGGCAGTGAGGCCTTGCACCACGGCACTGTGAGACAGAGAGATAGAGAATGAGAAAGCGAGAGAGAGACCGACGAGAGAGAAAATGAATATTTTTTTTAATAACAATTTTCTTAATTTTTTTTAATTACCAAAAAAAAAAAAAAAACCAAAACGACGTGGTTTTGGCTCACTTAACGATAGTAGATAATTGAGGTCTAACGGAGTATCGAATTGACAACAATTGAAAGTTAGAGGACTGGAATGACAAAACTGAAAGTTAGAGGACTGAAATGAAAAAAAAAAAAACTGAAAGTTAGAGGGTCAGTTTTGCATTTTTGCAATGAATAAATTGCAGTTCACATGGGTTGATGTGATAAGTTTCAGAGGAGGAAAAAGTGGTGAATTGCTTCTTTGCCATATACACTAGATCTGTATCAGCTTGGACTTCAGAGAGAAATGTTCAAAAACTTGAGCATTAGCAATGGTTGTATAAGATATAAGTTTATAGGTCATATAGTAAATAATATCCGATTGACACAAAATTTGACATATGTATTAAAAATGTAAAGAACATATAATTCAACTGTTAAATTTTCAAAATATATAATAATGTTTATTTTATTAAGTAAAGTTGTAACTTAAAGTTATAATTAATACTATAACTAAACTTTGTCTATCGTATCCACTGAAACTAGAGGGCCATATTAATAAATTAATAAAAAAAATCAAATTTAAAACTCAAACTTAAACCTAAAAACAAACCCACTAGTTTCTTTTAAATAAAATAATAGAGATCGAACGCTCACTAGCCACTCCCAAGTTGACGCTTTAATTGCATCATGGTGATGTCGTCGTCTCCAATTGGCAATTGTTAAAGCGCCTTTCACTGCAGAGGGACAGAAGTTGGTGGGGAGTTGAATATGTTTGTTGAAATGTTGATTGATGGGGAATCTAATTTTGAAGGACTTGACAAGGCAAATTATAATCAAAAGTTAATGATTAATAATGTGAGAGACAGTTTTTGTGGTCCAATACGTTTAACAAGAATCAACCCTCTAAATTAACCTTAATCAAATCATACTAAAGGTGAACTCAATTATTAACAAGAATCAACCCTCTAAAGTAACCTTAATCAAATCATACTAAAGGTGAACTCAATTAGCAGGGTTTTTTTTTTTTTTTTTTTACCTCGAATATGAGATTTTCAAGATTTAGGTTCAAATTCTGCCGACACCTAAAAATGATTTGTATTTTGACATGATAATAAAAAAAAAAAATCATCATAAAACAAATGTCTTTAGTTGAAATTCTATCATATTTATAATAATAAAAAAAAGATACACCTAATATAATCATTGATTTCTAATAAATTCAACATTTAAAAAAACACTAGTGCCCATTTCATCATCCTTCTAGACATCAATAATGTAATTCCATTAATTCATTAAACTCCCTTAAAAAAGCAACAACAAAAGCAAAAACAGACAAATAGACATTAAACTCTTTCCACCATCCATCTTGTCTTCTTCTACCTCTCTCCCTCACTGATTTCTATGTATATATTCATAATTTCATAACAACTAAGTACTAACCAAGCCCCTTTATCTTAGTGCTTGGTGTTTTGGAGCTAAAAGAGAGGTTAAAGAGAAGACATGGCTTTAATACTCAACTCCTTCAACTTTTGCTTTTTTCCTTCAACACTTGCTCTCTCACTGATGAGAACTCAGAGATCTCCTAAGTTTTCCATGACTTCCCCCCTCTTCTCCAACAAGAAGTAAGATTAAACTTCAAATTCTCTCATCTTTTCACAAGAACTAACATTTTTCATAATTAGAATGAAAGATAGATCAATAACTCATTTGAATTGTTGATTTTCATATCATGTATTATAATATCTTGATATATTTTATTTGCTCTTTATACATGGTATATACGCACACACACAAAGTCACAATGATACCTTCACTTTTTTATTTTATTTAAATTATTAGTATGATCACTTAATTCTTTAGAAATTATAAAAGATATGTTGATACTCATTTTTGCTAAAGACCTGATAGGCCCATGCAAAGCAAATCCTAGGCCCTTGGGACCAATTATCTTTGCTCTGAAATATCTTATTTTATCGTATGAATGGTCCAAGTCCATGTACTTTAATGGAGAAAGTAAATGAAATAGGTATGGAGGGTAAAGACTGAGGCTATTTTGGGTTTAACATGGTCCTAAGATATAAGATATAACACTTGCAAAGTGGGCTGGTGACACTTACAAAATATGAAGGCCTGTGAATATACCCATATGCTGGCCACTTACACACAAAAGGATACCTTCAAGAGTTGCTCTATGTGACTAGAAATTCAGTCTGACTCCGTTTAGTAATAAGAAGCATGCCAACTTCGTTTAATGCTTTATGACAAGCTTTGGCAAATTTAACAGGTTCTCCAGGTGTCATTTTTGGCCCAGAAGAGTTCAACAAATTAAGGCTAGTAAAAATATGACCCAAACTATGATTAAACCAACCTACCATAAAACCTAAGCAAAAACAAAATTGAAGCTTTCCATCTTATCATGGATCTTAAGAGCATCTCAGATTTAATTCAAAGCCTTGCATTAATAACCCAATAATACCCATCTTACCTAAGACACTTACTCAATTCAACACTTAAGAACATTTGAGATAAGAGCTCTTAGGGTGTGTTCGGTAGAGTGGATTTTAGAGAGAATGAAAAAAAAAAAAAAAAAAAAAAAAAAAAAAGAGGGAGAGAAAACTTTTTAGAAAGTTTTTGGTTGAGAGGGGGAGAGAGGAAAATGATGGTGGGGCCCAAGTAATTTTTTCCTGAACTCACCAAAAACAAAAAGTTCTCTTTCCAAAATGAGGAGAAAATTAAGTAGAGGAAGTTTGATAGGCAAATGACGAAAATGCCCACGTGTACTTGCACATGGGCTTGTCTAGTACATTGTTTGTTTGTTTTTTTGTTTTTTTTGTCTGTAGTCTGTACGTTGCCTCTAGTAAATGACGAAAACTTCGCCGAAGTTTGGTCTGTACGTTGTTGCCTTTGGTCTGTAAGTTGCCTCTAGTAAATGACGAAAACTTTTTTTTTTCTTTTACTTTCTTTTGTTTTTGTTTTTGTTTAGATGTAATTTTTTTTTCTAGACATGATTTTTTTTTTTTGGTCACTTTTTTGTTTTAATGGGGCATCATTTTTTAACAAGGGTATATAAGTAAATTTAAACAAACACATTTTTTCCATTCCTCCACTTTTCCACTTCCAACCAAACAAAAAAGAAAAAAATTAAAATCTTTTATATCCTCTCATTTTTTCACTCCCCCACCATTTTATATTCTCCAACTATTCTACCTTTTCAACCAAACAGACCCTTAAGGGTATATTGTACATGTGGCAGCACAATAGCTCTCTCTCTCTCTCTCTCTCACTCTCTCTCTCTCTCTCTCTCTCTCTCTCTCTCATAGTTTTACCATCTTATTTGCTTTCCTCATCTTGTTGTATTTGACACAAATAGATATTGAAAGTATTTTTCATCTATTTTAGCTATTGTGAGTTCATTTTTTTGAGTTGTTTTCTTTGCTATGTGCCATTACTCTCTATTGGACATCTATAATGAGTTTTGGACTTGACACCCTTCTCTTTTGAGCTGAGGTTAGTTGGGCCAATTCCCTTTTTGCTTGGGCTCACCTAAAATCAACCCCTAGTTTAAATTATACACCTTATTAGTAGATGATGCATACGTTTGTTCATGCTATTTGGCATAGCAATTCGAAATCACTTTATTTTATTTTAAGTTTTTTATGATCCAGTTTTTAATAAACTTTTATTTTTAATATAGGTAAAAAATATTTAAACAACTCCATTCTCATAAAATATAAAGCTAAAAATTATTGTGTACCAAACAGATATACATAGACAAACAATTGTTTTCATATTGCATTTTCGCTTCAACATCCTGATATTAATTACTTATCTCTCCTTTTTTGTTGGAATTTAGAGAAGCAGAAGGGGGTTTAGACCATCTTGGTGAATTCAATGTGAGCCTAGCTTGCTCCATGCCACCTAAGAAGGTTGAAATTTTCAAATCTATGGAGAATTGGGCTAAAAACAATGTCCTAACTCTCCTAAAACCTGTCAAGGAATGTTGGCAACCACAAGATTTTTTGCCAGATCCTACCTCAAATGGATTTATTGAGCAAGTCCATGAACTAAGAAAGAGAACAAGAGACATTCCAGATGAGTACTTTGTTGCCTTAGTTGGTGATATGATCACAGAAGAAGCCCTTCCAACTTACCAAACTCGAATTAATTCCATAGAATGTTTTCATGATGAAACAGGTGTAGATAACACTCCTTGGGCAATTTGGAATAGGGCATGGAGTGCAGAAGAAAACAGACATGGTGATCTTCTCAATAAATACCTTTTCCTTTCTGGAAGAGTGGACATGAAACAAATTGAGAAGACAACACAATACTTGATTCGGTCAGGAATGGTAAGATATGCAACATAATTATTTTAAAACCTCTTAAATTTTAAGAAATTGAGATTTTAATAATTTAACTGTTATTTTAACATTTTTTTTTACACCATCTTATATAAATATATATATATACACACACAATTTTGTGTGTGTGTGTGTGAGAGAGAGAGAGAGAGAGAGAGAGAGATGTATTAATTAATTAATTATAATAATAGGAATATTTCATTTTTATTTATAAGTTTTTAAAATAAATAACAACTATTAAAATCTTTAAAAACATATCAAATTAAAACAGACAAGTATGTAGAAGAGTCTCTAGCTTGTCCAACATGGACATGTTGGAGGTTTTAAAGTGTTCATATTTCTTTGCCCATAATTGTTCTAATTTTCACTTTTGATAATCACATAGATGCAACTCCTATCAAACCGGTTCTTGGTTTTTAAAGGATTTGGTTTATCTCTAGTACTTTTTAAAATGAAATCTCTTTTTATTTTAATGAGAAACTGTCACACCACCCATTAACTAAATAAAAGGTGGAGAATAAAACCCACTATCACTTACCATTGTATACTTAAAACAAAAAGAGATATCCAATTGAAAATATACTGAAGGTAAGCCAAGAACATCCTAAATAAAATTTTGAGCCCATTAAAAAAAAAAAAAAATTGACCTCTCAAAAATTGTGGTCTATTGAAGATTGAACCAAAAAATTGCAAGAAATGTATTGTTCACAACATTTCCACCAACACTTTCTCAATAAATCTAAGTGTTTTGTTGTTACTGACTGTTACTAATAGATAAAAAAAGTAATTTTAGTGGTATATATATTATAACTAGTAGCAAATTGCCACATAGGATTTGTTGTGAAAATTTTGTGGACGTAACATTTCTCAAAAATTTTCCAAACAAAAAAATTAACCTAAAAGCCCAAATCAAATATTTAATTGTGACGTTTTAATTTTTTTAAATGAATATTTTAAAATCGCTGTTTTTTTATATTAAAAATGCATATTTTTAAATTTATAATCGGTTAGTGCTTGTTTTAGTCTTTAGTTTGAATTTGTTGGATTTATATGATATATCTTGTATATATGCATATGCACTAAAATAATGCACCAATGCTTTATTGAACATGATTAATGTAATGGTTTAATGCTAAGTTGAATATATTGAATGAACTTATAGTTTCCCATTTATTCTTTTGCTATCATTTCTATTGCAAGATTTATTTTCTAAGAAAATTTGTATTGACTTGAATAATATTTTTTTGGATCCTAGGCTATGAGAAAATGTCTCATCTTTTTATCCTAATGATCATGATGAAATAATTAAAAAGAGCATATTGACAAAGAAGTTCTTGTCAACCTCTTTGTCATGATTTTTCTTTTTAAAAAAAATGTGGAACTTTGCATCGATTTAATCATAATTAGTTTAAATAATACAAAAATTTTATGGAAAATATCATAAAAAAGTATGATGTATTTTGTTTATATTGTTACTTATTTAGGCAAGATGTTGGTAATTGAATGAGAAATCAGTATTTTAATGATTGTTTGATTGAGTACATTGAAAAAATGTAGCTAATAATATTAATAATGAAACTATCATATAATGATTTCAAAATAAGAAAAACTCATAGAAAGAAATTTTTTAAACTTTATGCATTTGTGCTTATTTATTTATTTATTTTTTGTAATCTCGTTATATTCAAGTTTTATTTTTATTATATTTTGTTTAATTTAAGTTTCTTAATGACCACCCGACAAATATTCCTTCAGTGGCCACTATCTTTGACCAAATTGTTAACTTGATTTAAATACAATAATTATAACTCTCTTTAATACTATGTCACATGGAGTTTGCATCTAAGCCTAAATTGCCATTGAGGAGTTAAGCCTTGCTATCATATTACATTTAGATAACCTTGCTTAAGATGTTCCTTATACGATTTCCACATGTTTAATGCCCTTAAAAGTTATAATGTTGGGTGGAGATCTATTGTCTTAAAATTCATATAATTCTTGTTAATGTCTAATTGCATTTTGCGCCTAGGATATTGGCACCAGGGAAGATCCATACCTTTCGACCATTTACACATCATTTCAAGAACGAGCAGCATTTATCTCCCATGGGAACACAGCCAAGCTGGCCATGCAACATGGGGACATAAAGCTTGCCCAAGTATGTGGTATAATTGCCTCGGATGAGAAGCGCCATGAAAGTGCTTATACAAAAATAGCTGAGAAGCTTTTTGAGATCGATCCAAATGAAATGGTCATAGCCTTTGCAGACATGATGAGGAGGAAAATCTCAATGCCAGCCCATTTGATGTATGATGGCCATGACCATAATCTTTTTGATCACTATGCAATTGTTGCATCAAGGATTGGGGTCTACACAGCTAGGGACTATAGAGAAATTTTGGAACTTTTGGTGGCTAAATGGAAGGTAGAGAAGCTAACTGGACTTACAAGTGAGGGACAAGAAGCCCAAGACTATGTATGTAGGTTGACTCAAAGGATGAGAAGGCTAGAGGAGAGAGCTATTGCAAAGGCCCAAAAAGCACCCACCATTCCTTTTAGCTGGATTTCTGGTAGAGTGGTATAGCTAGCTTATTAGATGGGTCCAATTCAAAAAATTTGTGGAGGCAGCTTTTGAGCTTCTTGTCCCAACTCTAATGTGGTTAATTATGGGTAATAAAGAAAAAGTTATGAGTTTATGTAAAAATAATAGCCAGTTACTCATAGTCTACCATATCAAAGTTTGTGGTGAAAGTTGTAACACAAAAATTGTGGTCCTATAACAACTTGGTCCTATTTCCTTTTACCTTCTTTTCACTTTTTTTTTTTAATATCTTAAATATTACAATAAACAGGCAGGAGATTGGGAACTTGGTTGTCCACGTAAAGAAGTTCGAGCAATGTCACTTAGCTACAATTAAAATAAAATCACAAAAATAAAAGTCCTTATGTTTGATTATATGAACAAAATAAAGTACAAATCATATCTTGAATTATAAAGGATAAGGTGGTGGTGTTCTTAGCCCTCTCTAATTATAACCAAAGAATTTTATTTAGATTAATGTTAGATTTATAAAGAATAAAATCATTCTCAAAAGTTTGTGTCATCTTATAGATTGACATGACAGCTTATGTTACAGAGTTTGAATTTGGTAAGGATAGGGTGTAAAACATATGTTTTACACTATCTAATAAGAGATTATCATATCAGCATTTTACTTAAAATTCAATACATTCTACCACACCTAAAAACATCTTAATAAACTCTTAATTTGGTTGGATTTATATACAGATATTAAAATTAATTGGGTATGGTTATACTTATTCTTAAATACAATTCCACATTGATTGTTTTGTTAAACTTTTTACATACATTTGTACCACCACCATAATCCCACCGTAACTAGTAAATATCTTGTGATTATGTTTTGTGGAGTTAGCCACTCATATATTATGAGACCCATTCATGTGTGAGACCCATAATCTCTTAGTAGTCCACAAACCAACAATCTATGAGTGGGTGGACTCATTAGATATTGAATCTATTGATCTCCTCGACGGTTCTCTTTATAATCTTCTCAAAACTTCTATATATATATATAGAGAGTTGGGTTCAAGTTACACCTGGTGTAATTCTAAGTAATGTTATACCACCTAATAACTTGATATAAAATTCATACTTTGAAAATCCCACTATTGAATTACATGTTCTATATGTTCTTAACAATCATGCTAATTTTCATGTCAATTGGATGTTATTTACCATTTGATCCATAAACTCATCTTTTATGCATTATTTTAAACTAAAAAAACTTGAATTTAAAAAATTTATTGATGACATAGATATTAATCTTTGATCATCTTGAAATTTTGTAAGCATGGAGAACATATGAAGATAATGTAATTTAACGGTAGATTTATCAAAATTTACATCCAATTAAAAAATATTGAGTGGTGTAACATTACTTAGAGTTACACCAGGTGTAATTTGAACCCAACTCATATATATATATATATAGTTAATTTCTTGCTACAATTTTAGGCTAATTTTTTTTATATATAAATATCTTGATTTGAACTTTAAGTGGAAAAAAAAGTTTTGGAGTTTTTGGTAAGGATCGAAATATTGTTAATTAAAGCACATATAATACTGATGATGTGAGAAAAATCTAAACCACTTACTAATAAATGGTTGGTATTTTCAAATTTTTATGGTAAAAAAATCCTTAAAATGTTGAGAATCTCAATCTAATAATGATGTGCCGAGAGATTTGTAACTTAACTCACACCTCTAAAAACAAGAGGTGTTACGTTATTATTAATTTTAATTTGAATTCAAAACTTAAATTACTTTTTTACTCATCCGTAATAACCAATAACAATCTGCCACTTAAGATTTGTTGTGAAAATGTTGTGGATGTAGCATTTATTATAAAAAAATATATATAGGAACTCATGTTTCATAAGAATCAAAGGAAAGCTGCTACATCTCCCTCAAAAAAAAAAAAAAAAAAAAAAAAAAAAAAAAAGGGAAAGTTGCTACAAGATGCACGTTTAATACCTTGGGCTCGATGCCATTGAATTGATCCCATTAACATTTTGCTGCAACTTGATACCCATTCTGTCGAGATAAAGAATCTTCCATTGCTGACTAGAATGAACAAATACTATCTCATCATCACTAATTAACCAAAGCAGAAATAAAGGTTACAATTAGAGGGACAAATCAAGAGTCCATTGTCCAAGGGCTTGGGCCTTTGGGATTCCCTTGATTTTGGGTATAAGTGAAGGTTTCGGTCAGCTCAAGGACGCAACAAGGAAGAAAGTGAGACTAACCGGCCAAAATAGAAAGTTATAGACTAAAACCTTCCAAAACAAATTTATCAGTATGACAGTATCCCATCCTTTGAAAAAAAAAAAAACTCCTCCCATCAAAATCTAATTGCATGCACATGCACTGCTTAGTTCTTCCACTCTTACCAGAACCTTACTCACCCGTGCTTTTCTTTATTCACAAAGATTTTGGTTTCCAATATAATTTGACATGCAGGCTACTCCAAATGAGATTCCAAATCTCACAGGTTTGAATGGCACAAGCTAAGCCACAAGCCTGTGGGGGTTGGGATCAAAACTCCTTGTAGCCAAGAAAAGTACTTTTTTACCTTATTGATTAACCCACTCTATCCTCTAATATTTTTATTATTTATTTATTTTTTATTTTTTATTTTTTTTTGTTATTTTGGATTTTGGGCGTTAATGTTTGCTTTTAGGTTGGGAGTGGCAAGATATGACCTAATTAAAGGCCCATTTTGCAGGAGTGTCCAGCCCAACTTCCTATTTTCTCTTAACCAATTTAGGACGTGTTTAGAGTGCACCACAAAGATATTGGCTTGAAGATGCTCATTACCAGTAGAAGTGAAATGAATAGATAATATATTTTCATGTAATTCACGTGGATTTGGTATTATATAGAATGTTATTTGGAAAACATCGTTCCATCAATGCTTTTAACAGAATGTACCTAATATTAGGGTACAAAGGATTGGTTGTCCAAAATAAATAATGGCATGTTTTAAGCTAACTTATCTTAATTGGATGAGCTCCTAAAAGAAATCTAATTGACATGTTATGTAGATTGTAGATAAAATAAAATAGAATAAAGGAAACAATACGATATAGATCTCTATTATCATTTCTCTCATACATGTCAATTCCAAATGACTATAGCTCTATCCTTTACTTTCAAAATCGAAACTGTCATTTCCATGTAGGAAGAAATTAAATTCAGAGCACGAAATACATAATCACACATAAAGAGTGATTAACAATCTTCCACTTTTTTCAGGCTCATCTAGATGGCGTTTAGTGAGGCTTTCTTGTCACTTACATAAGTGAAGTTGGTGTATTTGGTAAGGAATAAGGACTAAGAATGAAATCAAAGGCTGAGAACAGAAAGAAATGGTTTTAAAACTCAATCATACATTTATACTCCCATCCAACATTTCACGTGGTAGCCAACCCGTGGCTTCCACTTCTCCACCTCTAAAGTGAGTTTCTGTGTTCTTTGAATTATTTATTCTCTCCAAAAAGGGGTTTTGGTAAGTTCCATTCACACCCCTTGAATTTTGAGTTAATGCTAACTAGGTCTAAGATATTTGAAAAAAAATAGCTAATTGTTTAAGAACTAAGTTGGTCATAGGGACCAAATTGGCTAGTTTTGAAAATTTTTGAACTTGGTTGGCATTAACCGAGACCTCAGGTGTGTAAGTGGAATTTACCTTTCTTTTTTTTTTTCTTTTTTTTTTGTTTAATTGAGTTAAATATATATCATTTTTATTTAGCCATCGTCCTTCAAAGATCAAACTTCAAACCCCCAATATGTGTTATAGAGTCTAATATTTGATGTGAAGTTATTGCTCCAAAGTTCGGAGTTTAGATCATGATGATGATAGTAAAAAAATTTATCTACCATAAGAAAACTTAAGTCTCACATACATTTTATCTCAAAATCGTGTAATTAAGTGGGGTTCACGTGATAAAGGTAGTGATAATGATACCTTTGTAGTGCCCCATGTTAGTGATTTGAAGTTGAAACTCCCCTCCTCCTCAACCACAATCTTTCTATTCAAAAGAGTTGTGAGAATAAGTTTTTTTTTTTTTGAGAAACGAGTTGTAAGAATAATTAATTAGTACATATATATCGGTTTTTATTAGTGAAAGGAATTATGCATACATTAAATGTATTAAATAATTATTGGACTGTATAGGCCTCCTTTTTTCTTCTTCTTCTTTTTTGGGGGTAAATTCTAGACCCCATATTATAACTTCATCTTTTTCGGGTCTAAGTACTGTATTGTAGGGAGGTGCATATCATGGTTTCCTTGCTACTTTTTGTCACTAATTACTGGTTTTCCTACTGAAGTAATCACGAATTTTAAGGGTGTAATATGCGTGTGACAAGAATATGAAGGATTAATTGACGTGGGACATCTTCAGCAAAAAAAAAAAAATTGACGTGGGACATCAAAACCAATTACTTTTAATACATGCTAGTCAAGCCGACTATGGCTTTGCACATACAAACACCTAAATTTTATTTCTTTTGTTCAATGTTAGAGTTGGAAATAATCTCAAAAAATCGTTTGACCCTTCACAAGAGCTCATGCTTGGAGTAACCCGTTCCATGCCACCTGAAAAAAGTTGAAATCTTCAAGTGTATGGAGGATTGGGCTAGAGATAACATTTTGACTCTACTTAAACCGGTTGAAAAATGTTGGTGATGATGCCAAAATCGCCAGTCGTGGTGATCGTCCAGACATCAAAACCAATTACTTTTAATACATGCTAGTCAAGCCGACTATGGCTTTGCACATACAAACACCTAAATTTTATTTCTTTTGTTCAATGTTAGAGTGGGAAATAATCTCAAAAAATCGTTTAACCCTTCACAAGAGCTCAGGCTTGGAGTAACCCCTTCCATGCCACCTGAAAAAGTTGAAATCTTCAAGTGTATGGAGGATTGGGCTAGAGATAACATTTTGACTCTACTTAAACCGGTTGAAAAATGTTGGTGATGATGCCAAAATCGCCAGTCGTGGTGATTGTCCAGATAGGAAGTCGCTCAAGGTTGTCAGATGACCTGCACGAGAACAATAAGAGAATTTCCACTCGAAAGGCCACTAGTGTGGTGCCAGCCACTGAGCCTTCGATGGCAAAGTCAAATGACTAAGGAATAGTGGTAATGATAAGAGCTTTGATTTTGCTATATGTGGATAAAAATAAATTCGTACATCTCTTTGGGATTTGAGGCCCTGTATATATACAGGGCCTTCCCTTCTAGCCGTTGGTGGCATTTAATGGTGTCTTGAATGTCCTTCCATAATGCCCCTGGATGAATTTAACCAGGTAGATTTGATATCTTCTCCAATGACCTTATTTCCTGCATTTAGTGGTGAGTAACGGCATTCCATTTAATATGGGCTTAATGGTGATTTCCCTTGTCTAGCATAGACTTATCTGGACGAAGGGATTTATTGGTTTCGTCAGCTGCTTCCTTATTCCATGATCGTTAAGACACGTAATGACGATCCTAGGAATACGAAGGGTTACTTTTTGCTGGTCACGACTTTTGGGATTCCCTCTTCTTTTGCATTTATTACGACATGACGGTGATGCACATGTTGTGCTCTGATTTTTTGGGAGTGGCACTTTTTTCTAAGAAAAACTCTTAAGCTTCCCATGGTTTCCGTTTTCTGAGGGAGCTTTTTAAACTTCTTCTTCTTCCTCTTTACTTTACTCTTCTTTTTTCCTGCTCTGCGTTTTTCTTCCTTTGAACAGAAGTTTGCTCAAAATTATCAAAACTTGGCTTGAGGGGGCAAAGGGAGCATGGCTTGAAGAATTACAAAATGTCCTTTGGGCATATAGGACGGCCACAAGAGTTCTAACAGAAGAAACATCATTCAGATTGGCATTTGGCACTGTGGCCGTCATACCAGTGGAAGTGGGACTGACTAACTTCCGAGTCAAAACTTATGAAGACCAGAAGAACTAGCAGGAGCTTAACAGCAACTTAGACCTAATTGGTGAAGTCAAAGAAGGAGCTATGAAGCAAATGACCAAACACAAGAAAGCAATGACCATACACTACAACAAAAAGTTTAAGGTAAGAAGGTTCAACACAAGAGACCTCGTCCTTAGGAAGGTATTGCAGGCAACAAAGGACCCATCCCAAGGAAAATTGGGACCAACCTAGGAAGGCCCCTAGAAGTAATCTGCCACTCCAGAGAAGGCTCCAACTACCTAAAGTCTTTAGACAGCCAGGAATTGTCTTGACCATGGAACATAGAACACTTGAAGAAATACTACCAGTAAGGAATGCTTTACATTTCAAGTTGCCTAATTTTCATATTAATATGTACGACAATTATTATTTTTGTCATTCATAGATCAATAATACATGAAAACATTATCAATGAGTATTTATCAATGATTATCCATGAGTTATTTATCAATGAAAATATGTGCAACACTAGGAGTTACCCTTGGAAGACGTACCAAGGATTTTCGTCATTAAAATTTCAAACCAAAAGCTATTCCTACACAGCCAACGGCGTCATAGCCATCAAAGTTGTTAATACACAACTACCAAAGTCGACTAAATCAGAGTTGTTTAAACACAACCATCATTCAAGCATGAATGAACAAAAAAACGGTTAACCTAAAAATGCTCCAATACCACGACTTTAAGTCACGAGTACAGCGCACTATCGTCATTCAAACATGACTCAATAAAAAACTATTCAAACACAGCTAAAAATAATAAGTTTTTCAAACATAACTAACACTGTCATTCAAACATGACTAAAAAAAAAGCTGTTCAAACACAACTAAAAATAATAAGTTGTTCAAACACAATTA
Organism: Quercus lobata; assembly: GCF_001633185.2. Lineage (NCBI taxonomy): Eukaryota > Viridiplantae > Streptophyta > Magnoliopsida > Fagales > Fagaceae > Quercus > Quercus lobata. The sequence goes on from NC_044913.1 coordinate 29,770,624, forward strand.
ACATCGTCATTCAAACATGACTCAATAAAAAATTGTTTAAACACAACTAAAAATAACTAGTTGTTCCAATGTTTAAACACAACTAAAAATAACTAGTTGTTCAAACACAACTAAGATTGTCATTTAAACATGACTCAATAAAAAGTTGTTTAAACGCAACTAAGAGTAATAAGTTGTTCAAATACAACTAACACCGTCATTCAAACATGACTCAATGAAAAGCTGTTCAAACACAACTAAAAAATACTAAATTGTTCAAACACAACTAAAATTGTCATTCAAATATGACTCAATAAAGAGTTGTTTTAACACAACTAAAGATGAAAAGCTGTTCAAACACCAGCTAAGTGCAAAAAGTTGTTTCAACATAACCAATATCGTCATAAAAGGTTGTCTAAACACAACTAAGCATAAAAAAGTTCTTTACTACAGCTAAGCGTGAAGTTCATAAACTTACTTATCATTGTTAGAGAAAGGATCTATGCCCAAAACATACGGGCCCAAAGAAATTATTCAGGTGAATTGCTCAAAACAACGTGTTATGACATATATGAATCATGTTAGGAACATATGTCAATATAGAATTGGTTAATCCTTTGACAAAATGCACTTTACTTATAATTGGGTAGATTTAAGATGTGTTTAATGTTTCAAGGAACAAGAGTTCAAGTCCAAGTGTTAAAACCATGCAAGTCTGTCCAAGAAACAAGTGAAGAAGTGTTGGATTTTAAAACTCGACATATAGCTCGACAGATAGCATCTATCGAGGTTTAAAAGGCAGTTTAGCCCGATACTTGACAGCTGCTCGATAGATACCCTATCTATCGAGATCTATGAAAATCAGATTTTCAGTTTTGTTTTTCATCCAATCTGTGTATACATGTTTGGGCTTTCTTTTCTCACAACCCTAAACATATATAAGAATTATTTTAATGGCTGTCATAGCTGATGCAAGTGAGTACAACTTGATGCAAAAGTTTTTCACAAGCATATTGTGACTGGAGACAATTTGCCCTAGTTCATCTTTCTCTTCAAGAATCTGCTGCGTTTGTACGCCGTAGGGTTTTGTAACCAAGGAGTTTCGTGATCTTCATCGTGTGGATGAATTAAAGAACTTTGCTACTAATATCTTTCTCAAATTGGTGTGTAAGCTGCATACTGGGATTCACGCATCAATTGGTTAGTCATGTATTGGGATCCGTGCATTAAAAGGAGAGATTGTCACTACAGAACAAGTCCAATTAGATATTGAGGTAAGGGTTCAACTGTAGGTTGGTATAAGGTACTGGGATTCCTTTACTTGTAACCGCTTGTTGTGATAATAGTGAATTCTCGGGAGTGATGACCTTAAAATTACTCGGTGGGGTTTTTGCCGTGTAGGTTTTCCTCATTTGTAAACAAATCACCATGTCTACTTAATTTTCCGCTACATAGTAACTTAGTTGGTGATTTGTTTGTGCTACCACTTGTATTGCATGTTAATTAACTTAATTAATTCACTTGGCTAATTTGTCACAAGGGTTCAATACATTCTTGGTCTATTACAACGAGCCCATAAGAAGACATTGTTTCTGTCTTACACATAAAAAAAAAAAAAATGATAAATCACTGTTTGTCTGGAGTAGGATCTGCAAGAGTTATGGGCGCGGCCTCTTCAGTCACCTTTGTAATGGTTGTGGCTTCTTCCATTATATTTTCAGCTGTAGCCTCAAAAGGACGATCAGATAGGAGCTCCTTCTCAACATCACCAATAACTAGACTAGAAAGGTCCAAGTCAGGGTGATGCTTTGTCATCCATTTCCGGAGAAGATTGAAGCCTTCCACGTAATACCCACACAGCTCGTTTGAGTATTCGTCAGAGTCCTTGAATTCTTGCATTGCCATAGCCCTAACCTTTTGCAACTTAAGTTGCAAATCTCCCATCTACTTATCCTTTAGCTTACAAAAATCTTTCTCCACTTGAAGACTCTTCTCTAAGGCCGCCACGCGTTCTTTGTCATTCTCAGCCTTGACAGCAAGGATGGCGACCTTGTTCTTCAGCGTCTTGTTCTCAGCGGAAAGGGATTTGATCATAGGCTCAACTGTGGATACCTTCTTCTCCAAGTCCAGAAGCTTCCTAGAAACGAACAAAGATTCCCCTAGAGCCTACACATAAAATCACTCTTAGCAAAAAGCAAAACAAAAAAGAAAAAGCAATCTATGTTATCAACACATACCTACATGAGTTTCTGAATGTGGGACGGCATCACTTTGCTGGACGACTTTGCCATCAAAGGGTTTAGGTCATCCACAAAGAGCACCTCATAAGCCTTCACGACAGCAGCATTAGCATCGTCCTAGAAGGAAGGAAGGAAAGGTTTACCACCAACCTTCTTCTTTTCTTAGTCTCATCCCCAACAGAGGCAATTACCTCCAGAGACGAGGTGGGAGAAGCAGGATGCTTAGCAGGAGAATAGGCAGAAGGAGGAGTCACCACGGGATCATCCTTGGAAACGTCCCCTACCTTTAAACGTTTCTTTGAGAGAAGACCACTGACGAGGCCATCTTTGGCTTTCTTCTCTTGAGCCTCAGCCAATTTTTGCTTGATAAATCTAGTTGTCATTCCCGATGAAAAAGAGAGACTATATATATATAAAAGAGAAAGAGAAGAAGAGAAGATGGAACACTCACTTTTTTTTCACAACTTTGAGATTTCTCCGGACCTTACTTGATGGTTCCGAACCCAGGAAATGGAGAAATAACGATTGGGGTGAGACAAGCTCGTCAAAGTCCTTGACGATCTCCAAATATTCATTTACTTTTCAGCACGACGCTGATATCTCTTCTTCAAACGAGGGCGTTGGGAAACTGCAAACAAAAACACAAATATGTCACATACCATTGTCACTCACAAAGAATGAAAAACAATAGAAAGACGAGAAAAACGCACCAGACATGAGGGTTCCCCAACTACGAAAAAACTTGGGGGCTTCATTTAGGTCCTCACCAGGGACGAACTCCCAACCACTTCCAGAAACAAAAAAGAAGTTTGGCTTCCAATTTCGAAGAGACGATGGGTAATCAAGTATTAACCTAGACGTCCTATCCCACGGCTTAAATTCATAGTAGCCAGGGTTTTTGGACTTTTTGAATGATAAAAATGAAGGAACTCGTCTTTCTTGATGGCATCCCCATCATTGGTGGACATCCATTCCACCATGCAAGAAATGACAATCCTCTAAGAATTGGGCACTAATTGTGTTAGAGTAAGGTGCAAATAAGAAAAAAGTTCCATAACAAAAGGCTGAGCAAGGAAACGAAGACCACTAGTAAAGTCTGCCTCGTAGAAATAAACTTCGTCAGCATAAGAGTGACAGACCCTATCCTTGTCACTCGGAATCCTAATCCTAACTAAACTAGGAAACTGGAACCTATCCCTGATTCGCTTCTCATTTTTTCCCGTGAGGGAACACGAGATGTTCCAAACTTTATAAAGGGTGTAAAGGGAAGTTACCTTAGAAATCACATGGTCATCAGACGAGGATAACCCCGTCTCCAACTCACTAGACTTAACCTCAGACATCTTCAGTGACCTAGCTACCTTAGTAGAATGGGAAACCAAAGGGAATAAAGAAGAAAGGACAAAATTATGTGGATAGTCCTCCCCCACGAAGAAACTGACCCACTTGAGACACTTTCCCTATAAAGCCTCAAACAAACAACCTAAGCGAGCAAAAAGAAAGGCTATTGAAGGACAATCAACCCTAACAGAAGAGTAATCTACCATGGAAGAACAGAAAGAGAAACAGGAGCATGAAGAACTTACCAGGGAACGCAGGACATAGAAAGGAAGCTTGAAGGAGAAACAAAACCTAAAATGAAAACTAAACTAGGAAAGATTACAAAGAAAGGGAAACAGGAGGGAAAAATGCAAAATAAGTGACCAAAACACGTGTGGGAAAACTGAGAAGTGTCTGCACGTCGAACACATCCTGACCGTACATGTGGCACTCAACTAGTCAAAAATTAACTTGTCACAAATGCGCAATATATGAAATATGAAGCGTCAGATGAATATGTTCTCATCTCGTCCAACAGATGAAGATTCGAACAAGGGGGCCGCTGATGAGTCAGAAATTTACAATTGTCATTAAGTTGAAACCGTCTTTAACCAAGAGACAATGTCACGCATTTATTATGCTCATTGATGATAAAACATAACGGACGGAGCAACAGTCACAGAATGAGCTGTGAACTTCAGACCAAGATTTTGTAACGTCCTAGCCGATGTACCTAAGCCCTCCAAGCTCCTACTTCAACAAGGCTTCTCGGAACCATGTCTTGTCTAGTTTTTCGAATCTCGCAATACGTCTGATTGCATCCGCCAAGCCTCACTGGCTTCTTTTGGCAATTCCACAAAGTTTCCTAAGCTCCAAAACACTCTTTACACTTTGAATAGGCGTGGGTTGTGTTTGGGTACAAATCTCTTCTCAAGGTATGACAATGGGGGAGGGAAGGAAAAGAGGTTACAATGATTTCTCACTAAGGATGAATAGCTCTCTCTCTAAAAGATGGGTGTGTGTGTGTTGTAGAAAACCTATCTAGGGTTTTTTTTTCTCTAAATAGTCTCTCTTACATTTGTGGGTAATAAGGATATATATAGTATGGGTGAAGGGTAGGGAAGTCACACTTAAAAATCCTCCAAGCAGAATGTTTCGCGACTACCTCGCGGGAAGACCTTACTAGCTAGACACTCGCGAAAATGACAGCGTGGTACGACTCTTCAGCTTCCAGTCATGTGCTCCTCATGTGGCTCTTTTACGGGTTAGCTTCTTGCAAGCTTCTTGCGAAATCCACTGATTCTTCATTTTATACTTGATTCTTCACCAACTTGATACTAAACCCAATAAAATAAAAACCCATAAAATACAAGGAACAAAATTAAAGCAATTACAACAGTTTTGGTCATGGAATAAAGCCAACATAAAACATAATTGTAAATCACAACTTTACAAAAAAAAAAAAATTATTATTAATATAAAATAAAAATCATTAATTTACTAATATTCCTATTATACCCATACTTTATTTTCAAAACTATTTGAAAAGAAAATTAATAAATATTTAAAAAATCAATTTAATTGGAGCACGTTTTTAGTTGCCTCATTAAGAATGACTCTTTTAAAAAAAGCTGATAAATTTATTTAAGGGTAGTTTTGTAAACTTATACATTTTAATGAGGTAGATAAGACAATAAATAATGTTCATTTAAAAAGTTTGACTTTTCAAACAGGATAAACAAATTGAGACGGAGGTAGTACCATAATGTTTTATACCAATAAATGAGTCAAACACCCTAAAATTCACAATACAATAATGTGGATGTAATTTTTTTTTTTTTTTTTTTTGAGAACCAATGTGGATGTAATGTTCACAGGCCAAAATGAGAAATTAACCTTGATTTTCAAATATTATAATTAGTAGGCCATGTTTTCAAACTATATTTTTTACTAGCATCTCGAGTCTTTAAGACTCAATTTTGGCCTATAAATCGAGTCTCAAAGACTCAATTTCCAAGGTCTGTGATCCCGTCTGATGTGGTATTTTTTATACGTGGCGTTCACCTGGAAATCGAGTCTCTAAGACTCGATTTATAAACCAAATTTTTTTTAAGTCTCAAGTCTTTTAGCCATTCCCAGAAATACCCAAAAAAAAAAAAAAAAAAGAAATCCAAGAAACACAACAATCCAGCACAATCAGATCAGAGACATAACAATTAGATCAGAGAGAGAAAGATCTAGAGACCCAAATCAGATAGGAGAGAGAGAGGTCGCGCTGCCCATGGCAGCGTGGCCTGGGTCTCCATTTCTTCTTCTTCTTCTTCTTCTTTCTTTCTGCTTTTTTTCTGTTTCTGCATTTTGGGTCTTTGGCTTGGGCAGCGCGGCTTGGGTCGGCCTGGGTCTCCATTTCTTCTTCTTCTTCTCTCTCTCTCTCTCTCTCTCTCTCTCTCTCTTTTTCTTTCTTTTTGCGTATTTTCTGTTTTTGCATTTTGGGTCTTCTGAGAGTATGAATGATTGTAATTATTTTTGGGTTATAAATCGAGTCTTAGAGACTCGATTTCTAGGTAGACGCCTCGTGGAAAAAAATACCACATCAGACGTGATCAACCCATGAAAATCGAGTCTTTGAGACTCGATTTATAGGCCTTAAATTGAATCTCTAAGATTCGAGATGCTAGTAAAAAATATAGTTTGAAAACGTGGCCTATTAATTATAATATTTGAAAATCAGGGTTAATTTTCCATTTTGGCCAATGTTCACAAGGCAAACCAAACACAAATGTGTTGTTCTAAAAAAAAAAAAAATCATGTAAAATGAAATCTAGATTTAAGAAAAGAAAAAGGAACAAACAATTTTTTAATTTGAGCACGTGACCGCAGTGCTCTGTGGGCTCTAGTAGATTCTAGTAGAAGAGTAGCATAATAAAAAGCGAAAAAAGGGTTGGCATATTATAAAACGGTAGCAGATACAGGCTACAGCAACTGGTTCAAAGCAAAAGACTTGCTCGCTTGAAAGAAAGAAAGGGTTTTGGAGAGAGAGAGAGAGAGAGAGATGGTGGATGACTACAAGTTCCTTCAAATAAGGGACGCCATTACTTCCATAAACCAGAAGGTGAACCTCATCGGCGTCATCTTCGAGATCGGTTTCCCTAAGCAAACCAAGGGCACTGGTCTCTCTCTCTCTCTCTCTTTTATATGCATTTCATTTCTATGTTATTCCATTTGTTTGAATGAAAATGGTAATTTATTGCTGGGCAATGATGAAACAAAGGCTGGACTTACTGCTGCTACCAGTTTTTTAGTTGGTTTGGTAGTAGACTGATGAAAACTACAATAAGTAAGGTGTTTGCTCTGAGCCACTTCTCTCGCTCTCTCTCTCTTTCTTCATATAATCTAATAATGTTGCCAATTTACAACATCTTTTTTACTATCTTTTCCACTTTTGTTTTTTGGGTATTTTTTTTTTCTCTCCCTCTTTATTTATGAGGAGAAACAAATGATATGTGGTTTTATTAACTCCAAAAAAAAAAAAGTCTAAATTTTGATGGGTTCCAGCATAATATATCTTTACCCCACTTTGTTAGAGTAAATTAACTAATTAAATCCACGGAAGATGCTAGGGACTCTAATTCCTAATCTTGCACTATTTTGACAAAGGTAATAATGTCCCCAATGGATGTTTATTTTTCTGGATTAGTAATAAGATTTATTGATATAAAAAAAAAAAGGACGCCTTCTGTGTACTAGGGGTCAAACAAATCAAGTACAAAAATTACATAAATTAAGAAATTCAAGAAAGGAAGAGAATGATTGGTTTTGCAAAGCTAACAGCCAATCTACTAAGGTTCTAAAGAAAAATAACTTGAGGTCTGATATGGATCTCTCATTATCTTCAAAACACCACATTAAACAATGGGGAACAATTATCCATATATGACCATTCCGATGGCAACCAAATCGCCCTTGCCAACAAGCTAGGAGTCCCACAACTGACTTTAGCATAACCCAATGTCCCCAGTGGATGTTGCCATTAGAAAATTTCTAGTAATCTGCCACTGAGGCCTCATATACATACACTTGTTGGTTCTTACCAATCACATTAGAATTAAGACTTTGACTCGTAAACTAAAGGACTAAGAAAACCCAATACAGCTACTAATACTATTAGAAATCCTAAAATAATACCAAATATGATTCTAAAAACAACCCTAGTTGGGTCAGACGTTGCATGATTGCTATATACATGAAAAGCTTGTTAGTTGCCAAAAGCTGAAAATTTCTCTAAAGGCAGCAACTTGACTTTTCTTCCATGGCTGAATCAATTTCTTCTCAATATTACAAAAGGACTAGTGAGAGTTGTGGATTGACAATGAGTATCTTAGAATCATCTCATTGTTGTGGATGGCATATTTTGCTTTAGATCTCTATGCAAATTTTGAAACAAAGAAATCTTCTCCAGCTTTTGAAGTTAGATGAAAATTATTATTTTGGGAGAAAAAAATGCATTCTTGAACATTGAATTAGATAATCTTGGGAATCTTGGTTGGTTCTAAACTGTGTGGCTTTCATTTCCTAGTAAATTCTAAAGTCAAAGTTTGCACATATTACATATGTTAATTTTCATAATCCAGCCACTTGGTAAATAGTATATAAAAGTCACTTGGTAAATACTAAATAGTTATCTGAAAATTTAACTTTCTGTTTCTGCTTTAGTTGAGACCCAATGATTTTAGTTTTCTTCATGTGCTTTAATAATTGTAAATTTCATAATTCCTTCTGCAAAACCTTTTTTAAAACCATTTTTGATAAGTGAACTTCAGTGTTCAAGTTGTTGCTATGAATATTCTTGCACTTTAGTACTCTTAACAAATATTATGATTTGTTTGCAGATTGCTTTTGCACACTAAAAATAATTGATGAATCACGCTCGAAACCTGGGATTTCAGTTAATTTTTTTGCTGAAAGTATGGAAATGCTTCCCCACGTTGCGTCAGCTGGGGATATAATTCAGCTTTCTCATGTTGTGGTACATCCTAGTTGTAAATTCCTCCAAAATATGATTTCCACTATGCTTTTCTAGGTGATAAATTTTTAAGATATAGGCAATTTGTCAATTTCTTTTTCTTTCAAGTTCTCTGTTTTAGTAAATTATTGGATCTTCCCAGGGTTTTTACTTTAATTATTTATATTTTTGATCAGTTTATATTTCATTATCAGAAATGAGATAACAAAAAGCTATTAAAAAAAAAAAAAAGGTCACTAATCCCCCCAGAAACCACTGACTACCTTAAACGACAACCACGGCCAAAGTAATAAGATACAGCAAAGAAGGATGGGAAGGACGACGTTTCTTTTATTTATAATAGAAAACATTTGAAGTCATCATAAAAATGCGGATAAATTTTTATTTATTTTTGATTAATGTATTACATATAATCGAATGAAAGAAGAATCACATTAGCAATGTTGTACTTGGGGGAGAGGGAGCCAAGTGGCTTTGCATGGGTGTGATTTGAATGAGGGGATTGGGTTGGATCATCAATGTATGTATTGAACTAATTTTAAAATTGGGAGTGGAGCATGGCCTAGATGGCTGGTGGGAAGTGAAATGGGCCAATGCTAATAGGTTGAAGATAGTGCTTTCGGGGGTGGTGTTTGAGTCCTGGAATGCTTTTGTTAAAGGGAGACTGGCTGTTTTTATTGCCAATGAATGACAAGACAACAAACTGAAGATGGGCATGCCAGGGGTGTTGTGCAGCTACATTTGGAAAACATATATGATCATGTTAACTGGAATTTCCACATTTATCTGTTGCAAGGCTATGGTTTTGGTGAAATGTGAAGGTGGATTACTGGATTGTTTCCTGAATCTCCACCATCCGCTTTTCTGTTTTAGTGAATGGTGGCTTGCGTGGTTTCTTCCAAAGCTCTTAAGGGTTGAGACAGGCCAATTCATTATCTCCTTTATTATTTATAATTGTTATGGGGGCTTTGAGTAGGTGAATGGAGAAGGCTGTTGAAGGGAGATGTTTTTTGGGCTTCAGGGTAGGAGGTTCAACTAACTCAATGTTAATGGTTTCAAATCTACTATTTGCAGATGATAAATTAATTTTGTGATTCCACGCTGTGTCAAGTTTAAAGATATATTTAGGGAATTCAAAATTGGTATTGGTAGGTTTTGTGCAGAATGTTGTAGATCTAGCTGACAATTGGGATGTAAAGTGGTGGTGCTCCCATTGAAATACTTGGCCTTCTTTTAGGGGCAACTTTTAATCAGAAGGTAGTTTGGAACTTTGTTGTGGAAACAATGGAGAAACAACTAGCTGGATGGAAAATGATGTATTTTTCTAAGGGAGGCTGAGTCACTTTAATTAGTAGCACATTATTTTTTTTGATAAGTAATAATAGCACATTATCCAACCTGCCAATGCTACCTATCTCCCTTCCCTAATCCTATAGGGGTTGCTCTTTCTATTGAAAAGTTGCAAAAGGATTTCTTGTGGGATGGAATTGGTGATGAGTTTAAGTTTTCACTATGGCCTTTTTCTAGCACTGTTGGAGGGTGGTTGCAGTAGATGTGTTTGCTGTTTTTGAGGAATTTCATAAATACTGTAAGTTTGAAAAATCACTTAATTCCTCATTTATAGCATTAATCCTCAAATCTAATGCTATTAATGTTAGGGATTTTAGACCTATCAGTTTGACCAGAAGCGTTTTAAAATTGTGGCTAAGTTGTTGGCAAATAGATTGAAAGGAGTGCTGGATAAACTTATTTTTGCATCACAAAATGCAGGTGTAGGTGAAAGAAAAATTTTGGTTTCAGTAGTCATTGCCAATGAGTGTATGGATAGCAAAATCAAAAGTCACATTCCTGGCATTATCTATAAGCTGGATATAGAATAGGCTTTTGACCATGTTAATTGGGAGCTTCTTCTTTATTTATTGGAGAGGATGGTGTTTGGTGAAAAGTGGAGAGGGTGGATTCGTACATGTATCACCACAATACAGTTTTTTGTTTTGGTTAATGGGTCTCGTTGTGGTATTTTTGCCCATCTAGATGACTGTGGCAGGGGGATCCTTTATCTCCTTTGCTCGTCATCCTTGTCATGGAGGTTCTCAATAGAATGCTATAGAAGATGGAGGAGGAAAGACTTATTAAAGGTTTTGAGGTGGGAAATGTTGGTGGATGTCTATCTCACATCTTCTATTTGTTGAGGACACTATTATATTTTGTGATGCAAGCACGAAAGAGGTTTTGTACATTTGATTGTTACTAACTTGTTTTGAGGCAGTGACTGGGTTGCGGGTTAATTTGAGAAAAAGTGAGATGGTGCTAGTGGGTGAGGTGGAGAATGTGCATGAACTGGTTAATCTTTTGTATTGCAAGGTGAGGTCTTTTCTTATGACTTATCTTGGAATGCCATTAGGGGCATCTTTTAAATCAATAGGAATTTGGAATCCCATTTTGGAGAAATTTTAATGTCGTTTAGCTGGTTGGAAGAGGATGTACTTATCTAAAGAGGGAAGGTCAACGTTATTGAAGAGTACGCTTTCAAGCTTGCCTAGCTATTATTTATCTTTATTCACCATTCCCTCCAATGTGGTGAATTGAATAGAGAGGTTATAGAGGAGTACAGGCACCACTTGGTGTGATGGGATAAGGTGTGCACGCCTTTGGCTAATGTGGGGCAGGGGGGAAGGGGTTGAGGATTAGAAAACTTACCACTTTCAATCAATCTTAGTTAGGAAAGTGGATATGGAGGTTTGGGTTGGAGGAAAAATATTGTGGAGACAGTTAGTTACTGTGAAATATGGGGAGGAATGGGGTGGATGGTTATTGAAATCTATTTGAGGCATTCGTGGCTGTGGGTTTTGGAGGAGCATTAGAATGACGGGAGATCATTTCTTATAGTGCATTCGTTTTGATGTAGGTTTTGGTAGTCGAGTTTGATCCTAGCATGATATTTGATGTGGGGATTAGCCTTTAAAACTGATGTTTTCTGTATTATTTGAAATTTCCGTGTATAAGAATGCTTATGTGGAATCATTATTGGAGAGATTGGTGGAGGGGCAAAGTAGGAATTGTTGTGTGGAATGCAAAGGCAAGAGATTGATGAGGTTACTTTATTTTTCCATTTGTTGAATTCTTGCAATCCCCTTAATGAGGGGAATGATAGGATGAGATGAAAGTTAAAGAGTATTGGGGTGGGAGTTCACTATACAATCTTTTTGTGAGACATTGCGGGGCTCATGCCCTATGCCTCTTCCTTGGAAGGCCATATGGAGGGCCAGGGCCCCCTGGAGAGTTTCTTTCTTTGTGGACAGCTGCTTGAGGGAAAATTATCACTTGTGAGAATCTCATCAAGGGAGGTTATTCAATGGTGAGTTGGTGTTGTATGTGTCGTTGTAGTAGGGAGACTGTGGATCACCTCTTGATTCACTGTAGCATGGCTTTCGAGTTGTGGAGCTTTATATTTATGATGTTTGGGGTTCAATGGGTTTTATTGGAGAAGGTTCTTGATTTATTATGTGGGTGGCTATGTCGAGGACCATATTCAGATGTCTAGAATCTTATTCCATTATCTTTGATGCAGACTATATGGAGCAGTGGCAGAGCCAGCAATTTGTCATTGGGAGGGCCGAATAGTATCAAAGCAATTCACTACACAATTACTTTATAACCATGTTATATTTATATGATACATTATGTCCATTAAGTTAGATTCCATGAAAATGAAAATGTAAATATGCTTAATATTTTTTGCGTTATTTATAGATGTGATTTAGTTTTGAAAGTACCCAAAGAAATGTTAAGATATAACTCTAATTTATCGACATTTTAGCTAGATACTCGTTGGTTTTTAAAAATTGGTCTTACTGTAAATTGATCAACGTCAAAGTGTATGCAGTGTTAGGAGATTGTATTTTAAATCTGAAAACATGCAAACTTGAAACTTTAATGGTAAAAAATTATGTTAATTATCTGTTTTTATCATGTCAATTATCATCCCTATTTAAAGGGTTTTATTTATTTTTTTGTAATTTAGTTTATTCTGTACACAAATGCTTGGAGTCTTGCAATTGAACTTAAACTTTAATACTAGTTTTTTAAATTTTTTTATAATTTATAAATTAGTAAGAAATTCAATTCAATCGGTAAAAGTTTTAGAGTTCCAAGAAGTGTCACTGTTTACTAGTCATAAAGTTTTATAAAAAAAAAAATTGTTAAGATCACACCATTTTCATAACAAATTTTGAGTGCAAGTGTGAATTGTTAGTGGTAGGTAGAAAGTGATGTCACCGGTGGGCTCAAATAAGAACCAGTAACAAATTATCACCTAAATTTTGTTATGAAATTTATTGTGAAAATGTTGTGGAAGTAGCATTATTTTGAAATTTTTTTGAACTGTTATATATATGGAAATTTTGGAAAAATTTGGAGGGGCCATGGGGCCCCTTGGTCTTAATGTGGCTCTGCCACTGATATGGAGGGAATGAAATCGGTGTATTTTTGATGTATTTTTGATACTTTTGAAAATGTGGAGTGCACGTCTTCTCAATTGCAAGCTTCCTTCATTAGTTCTCTTTATGAGTAGTCTTTTGGGGTCTTACTAATAGTAATTCTATTCACTTCTTCTTAGAGTCAATTCATATGTAGATATTTCTCCCATTGTAATTCTTTAGGTTACTTTTTGCTTATTTTCAAGAAGTAGTCTCGTTTCAATAATATTATTTTTATCTATCAAAAAGGAGAAAAAAAAAAGGATGAAAATTTGTGAATCAACTAAAAGTGGAGGGTTAGGCATTAAGAACCTAGTTGTGTTCAATCAAGCTTTATTAGGTAAATGGAGGAATGCAATTGAGAGGGGGTTTTGTGGAGAAGGGTCGTGGACCATAAATATGGTAGCATGTGGGGTGGGTGGTGCTTAATAGGGTCACAGGCTCGTATGAGGTGAGTTTATGGATGACGTTGGATTAGTTAAGGGTTTTATGCCAATGTAGTCTTTTGAGTGGTCTCGTTGTTGGGGTTTTACTGATTATTCTTCTCTCTCTGAGTTTATGTTTTCTCTTAGATTAGTTTCCTGATTTCCCTCTTTTTTGCTGTTTGTTTTATCTTTTTCATGTTGTTCATCATCATAAACAACTTGTACCATTCCTTATTTTTTCATTAATAATAGTTCTCTCATTACCTATAAAAAAAAAAAAAAAAGAGGTGAGTTTATGGAAGAATATAAGGAAAGGCTGGGAAAGCTTTCTTTGTTTCACTAGCTGTGAGGTGGATGATGGTCCTCGCGTACAGTGGCATGATTCTTGGCGTGGAGGGCAACCGCTGACAGAGTGTTTCCTGGAACTCTACTGTTGCTTGTGATAAGGAGGTTTCAATGGCAGATTGATCATTTGGGAAAAATTACCATTGGGGGCATTACTTTGTGAGATCAGTCAAAGATTAGGAGCTAGAATCAGTAGTAATATTCATAAATATCCTATATTCCGAGCATAGGCGAAATAGGGAAGATTTAAGGCGTTGGATATCATCTTCTTAGAATGCCTTGGCTGTTAAATCCTATTATAGTCTGTGTTGAACCAACCCTCCAACTTGCTCATATTTTCCCTGGAGTGGAAAATTAAGGTCCAAACCAAGGCAGTTTCTTTCTTTGGACAGCGGTTTTAGGGTAAATTCTCACAGTTGATAATCTCAGAAAGAGATGAGTCATTATTATTTGTTGGTGTCATATGTATACGATTGCCCTGTAGCCCATGACCTTTGGAGTTTGGTCTTTTGATCTTTTCTCTCCTTTGGGTTCAATGGGTGATGCCACAAACGGTTGCAGGCCTATTAGCTTGTTGGAAAGGCAGGTTTGGTAGATGCAGAAATATTAATTTGGGACCTGATATCACGTTGTCTTTCGTGGAGCATTTAAAGGTTGAGAAATGCCAGACATTTTGAGGATTGTGAGAATTCTGTTCTATATCTGAAATTTTCGTTAGTCAAATCTCTATTTGAGTGGGTGAATGCTTTTGGTCCTTATTTTTGGTCCAATATGCTTAAGGTGATTGCTAGTTGTTCTTTTTGTGCTTGTGCTGGTGTACCTTTAGGACACAACCTGTATAAATTTTACTTTTCAAAAAAGGAAGAAAAAAAAAAAAAAAGAAAAGAAAAAAGGAAACACCAGCAATTCCAACTAGGTCATATATTCTTTTAATGGATGAAACAACATATGGAAAAGGAGAGGAAGAAGGAAATGAGTAATTAGAAAAAGTGGGGAGCTCAATATTTCTAGCTTACATAATTTTGTCTAAGGTAATAAATGAATTTTGGCCTGCAATAGTCTTCAAAATGTTTTGCTTATTCCAATGTTTTTTTGATAAGTAATTGTTTGCCCCACGGGGGAGAGGGAATGTGAGATTTGAAGCAGTGACCCTTGCTTCATAAGGTGTGGTCCTCAGCTGATTGTGCTACCTGTTGGGGTTGTACCATATGGTTGACATGTGAAAATGTTCAAGGAGTTAAGGCCTTTAAATTTGTTAATGGATATCTTGTTATGAAGCATGATGTACATTTTTTAATGTATCTTCAAATTAGCTTCAGATAATATAATCTTACACCTATAATAGTTTAGTTGAAAAACTTCCCTCTGAAAGGAATGAAGGCAGATGGTACAAGTGTCCACTAATTTAATTTTTAAATTGGCTTTGTTCTCTATTCCACCTTATGCTTTTTTGTGGGAGTCATTTTACTTGTTTTTAATGCAACTATATTGTCTTATGCATGCTAAAAGTTGGGGCATGTTCTTCTGTAGATGAAAACTCATTGTGGGGAAGTGAATGCTGTTTTCAATAAGAGGTTTTCTTCTTTTGCTTTATATGAAGGGATCGGTGGTGAAGACTGTCTTCCTTATCAAGTTTCTTCAAAATTTCGCCCAAGAGACCTTGACAAGACTTTTATAAAAGGCCTGCGTAAATGGTTGGTTGATTTTCAGCTTGATGAAGGTACTCTTTAAGATACATTGATGTCACTAAACAACGATTTCAACTCTCTTTCATATTTATACTATCTCCTTAAAGTCATGGTTAATTTTGTCTTCCTGACACACTCTTAACATGTCTCACAACTTCTTCATTTCCTTCCTTTCTGTTACAATGCTGGAATTGAACTGTGCATTTCATCTTGATGCAAAGCTTTGAACTATGCATTTGCTTTGTAGGGCTGACTAAGTTCTTGTTTTTGAGAGAAATCAAACAAGAAGAACGCGTTAATTTGATATGCAAGGTAATTCAACAAATTTTTTGTACCATTTTATGTACATTAGTTAATCATAAAGACTAATGCAGTTTATTCTTTTGTTTTTTTGGGAAAATTACATTCTAAGTGTAATAGTTTCAAAGTAAAAAATTTAAATGTTGAGGTTTTAGAAATTAACAAATTAAACCCCTGCTCATTTAAGTGGAATGGTGTTGTGTTTGCAGTTTTTATGGGTTAAGGGTTGTTTAAAAATGTAATTTTCCTTTTTTTTCTTGGTTGTGCTTGAAGATTATATAGTGGCTGACCTGATCAAGTTATTCTCCTTTTTCTGTATCCTATAGTACTGATCAGTTTTCATATTTTCAATGTATTGTGCCTTAAGATAGTTCATATCTGTGAGGTTGCTAAAGATGAGTGGATGGCATTTCTTTGGGATGGAACTGATGCTCCACCAATTAGTCTTCCTACAAAGTGAGTTGATTAGTATTTCATCTTGAGTTATACTCAATCTTTCTAATTGTAAGGCAGATGAATTGCAATTGAACTTCTTATTCACTATAAGTGTATATGATACTCTCTAACTTTTCACAGTTTAAAGACAAAACAGAATGGTAATTGCAATACATGTAGTAGTGTTTAATATATCTTTACCCACAACACTTGAATGGGCTTTATTTTGCCTGACCTGTTAAATATCAACTCCAATCTATATGTGAAATGTGAAATAGTGTGATGTAGGAGCATCACCTTACCTTTTCATGCCTCATGGCGAGGAAGCACAGACACAACAAAAAGCTCAGTGTGTTAATGTAGTGTCCGGCAGGAGAAAAAAAAAATTGTTCATTATTTTGGACTTGACCAAGACAAGGCTAGTAGGACATGGTCGTGACACAGTGATGAAAAAAACAAAATGGTTTTCAACCTGGTCGATGGTGGTCTCAACCCATCATCACTCTCTCTTAATTTGGTTGCTATTTTCCTCTATCTACACTACGGCAAATCTCATCGCCGCTGGTCTCAGCACTCATCTTGGCCCATTAGCTCTCACCGTTAGCAGTCATCCTCTATCTATTATATTATATTAAAACTATTGCATGGGTTAATCGACTAGCTAGTTAATTTATTTGCATGTCGCTGCTGTGTCATGTCTAAGTTTTTTAAGAATTGTCATGTCCATTCTTGATTGCCTAGTGGAGTAATTCTAGCTTGAAATTTTTTTTGAATTTACTCATTTATCTCATGTTTAAGGTGATAAACTTGACACCAAGAGCCTTGTATAGCTCAATTGGCACCTTTTGGTGTTTCCAATGGAGACATCTAAGGTTTAAATTCTCTCTCACATTGTAACTATCAAATTTTAACATTAAAAAAAAAAAAGGTGATAAGCTTGACCAATAATGGCCAGAAGAAGATTTATTCTTCAGATATTTGATTTACAAGTGATCTTGAAGCTCTAGAAAGCAAAATTTGGTTATTTGACGACATATTTTAGGCGTGAACTAATATATATATATATATATATATGTGTGTGTGTGTGTGTGTGTGTGTGTGTGTGTTTGGATATGTGGTTTTAAATTTCTGGTTGTATATTAGATCTCAAATTTTTTTACTATGAATGACAGGCTAGATGATGAAATGAATAACCCTGCTCCTTTACAATTGGAACCCATGCCCCTGCCTGGAGATGTATTATGTACTTTTCCTACCATTGGAACCATCTTAAGGGTGATCTTTGACCAAGGCATGCAGAAGCATCTCCTCCGCTTTCTACATACTGGAAAATGGGTAAAATTTGTGAACATACTTTGCGAAGTGCATTCAGGATTATGGCGTGGTGTCTTTACGCCTTTCACAAAGCTTCAATATACGCCAAATGAGGACCATCTTGTATCAGCATGGCAAAGGTTATTGTTGCTTTTGAATCTTTGATTGACACTTCAGTGGATTAATAATAATATAACATCCATTTTCTCTATTTTTTTAAGTTTTAAATTTTATTTAATTATCATAAAATGAAAGAGTGGATATGGCATCAATATTTTGCTAAGAAAATGTAGCAATGTAATTGTTTTTGCTAGGTTATATAATGAGCGGTTATCACTGAAATGGGGACGGATTCCATACTCGAGCTTTCCATGGCCTTCAAATATTACAGGTTTCTCATTCATTAATTCTCTGATTAAAGGTCATAAATAATATTGATTTCATGTTGTGGAAGTTTTATAATGATATCTTCTTCCCACCCCCTCTCCCCAACAAACGCGCAGTGGTAGATTATGACAATGTGCCATTTGTTACATTAAGGGATGTTCTCAGCTACTCAAAGGTACCATATCTGTTCCCTGTAGTACTCTTTTGCTTTTGATGCATCTAAATGTAACATCTAAATTCTTTTTATTTTGATGTCCGTGATCTTTATAATGATAATGTCTTCTTCCCAACTTTTTAATTTTGGAGCATCGAATTTTGTTCATTTCAACAAAGAACCACACCTATGCTTCCCTGCAATTCTGGGACTTTCAATCACTTATCATCTACGGATTCATATTTAGTTTTTTTAAGCACTTCTTATGGGCAAGTAATTCTCATGTAAGAAGAATTTGTGCATTAGTTAGGAAGGTTGTAATATAAAACTTCTAGGAATTCGTAACTGTGCTAGAATTGTCTTTTTTTTATTGGTTGTTTGGGCATCGCATGGGAATTCTACCAATTTTATTTTTTCTACATGTTATCATAAACATACATATATATAGAGTATAAGTCACACCTTGGTAAAGTGACACCACTTAGTAAATTGAATTACTATTTTTTATATTCCTTTGGTAACTACACTTCTTATCTCTATACTTACCATGTACGTCAAAATTTAATCAATCAAATGTCATTTTACTATTCAAATCATAAATTTATGTATTTATTCTATTTTAAAAAGTACAAAAACTAAAATCCCAAATGATTTATAGATAAGATAGTTTTAATTTTCGATCATCTTGATATTGGACAAGTATGATGGGTATGAAGAAAAAAATATTATCTAAGGCGGGTTTGCTGAAATACTTGGACAATAAAAAAGATATTGGATTGTGTAACATTAACTAAAAGTTACACAAAGTGTACTTTGAACTTATTTCTTTTATTGATGGGTTGACTTGATCGTTGGTGGAAATTCTTTTTACATTGACATTCTTTTCATATTCAAGGACATCTATTTAAGATCCAATTATACATTTTTTTTAGCACTTGTTTAAAATACAATTGAGTCAAAACCATGAAATCTAGAGTTGTTGCGTCTTATCGATGCTTTTGTTAAATGGAAATGCTGAGAAATGGTTTTTATTTATTTATTTAAAGAGTCTACATTACATAGCCTCGAGGGTCAAGACCTTGTATCAATTTCTCATTTATTTTGTTAAATGGAAATGAGGAAATCCATCTAACTATAGTGGTAGCCCTATTGATGATGAGAGTAGTTTGAGATGGTTTAGTCATGTTCAGAGGAGAGTGAGTAATATACCGGTAAGAAAGAGTAAGATGATCCAAGTTGAGGGAACGAACAAACGTAGAGGAAGGCCAAAAATAATATTAGAAGTAATAAAATAGACGTGTCAATTAGGTAAGTAACAAAGAGCATTACTTTAGATAGAATAAAATGAAGGAAAAGAATTCATGTGGCCAACCCAATCTAATCTGTCGAGGATCAATAGCTGGCTCCAAATTTTTTGGATTAAGGCTTTGCTGTTTAGAATTTGAATCCTAAAGCCCTACAGAGATATACATTGTTTCCTATATAAGTGCCCATAGATAAGCTTCCTGTTAGGGTGCAACCTAGTGGTTAGAATTTGAATCCTAAAGCCCTATAGAGATATTCATTGTTTCCTATATAAGTGCCCATAGATAATCTTCCTGTCAGGGTGCAACCTAGTGGTTGGAGGCTTGGGATGAGTTGTAGACCTAGACATCTTAGATTTGATTCCCACTAGGAGTTCCCCTAGATTATCTAATACACTGTTCTAGAGGGTGGGATAGGTTCTAGTGTTCTAGGTTCCACGTCATCCCAAAAAAAAAAAAAAAAAGTGCCAATAGAGAAGCCATAAAATATCAAAGAGAGGGTATTTTTGGAATGGAGGGAGATGGGGGTTAGAGGAGAGAGTAAGGTGGCTAGAATGTACTAATTAACATAATTGGCCATAACTGCCACTAAAGAGGAAGTAAAAGATCAATGAGAGGGGTATGTTCCTCTCCCATTCCCCCATCTCTTCCAAACAAAAATGGTAGACCTTATTGATCAATTCATTTTGCGTGGTCACCAAGTCTCAAACTGATCTTGATGGTAAAAATCTAAAATTCTGAGCGAAAGTGGGAAAGTAATGTAGGATAAATTTGGGAACTGTCTGTGTTCTTTGGGTAGGGAAATAACTAGGGTTTGGGAGGGAAGGTAAGAGGCAATTGTGATGCTTTGACCTGGAAATTGACTGGGGAAGAAATAAAACAAGGCGGCTTCTTCTCTCCAAACAACCCCCACACCCCCCCCTGCGGGCGGGGGGCACGCGGGAGGCCTGCTGTCTATCTCTCTCTCTTTCTGTCAAAATGGACATTTGGAGGAGGCTAATTTCCACATAAAGTTGAGGTTATAAATTATGCAGGGGCCATACAAGCTTTATCTCAGTGATTGATGAATTTTGCATCTCTTAGGTAACAGCAAAATTCAAGTGTGTAGCCCGAGTTGTAGCAGCATTTCCATGGCAGGCTGAGGACTTCCTCTCTCCACTTGGGACTTACAGGATCAGGTTGACCCTAGAGGATCCAACTGCCAGAATCCATGCTTTTTTGTATGGTGAAGATGGGGTAAGAATGCATCTCAAATCTCTTCATATTGATAAAAAAAAATTTCCTTATAAGATGTCCCTATTGTTTTCAACATTTATGTATTCACAAGTTTATAAGTAATAAATAATTTTATTAATAAAAGGGGAAGGTCTAAAGGAAGAGATTCCAAAAAATAACGAATGCAAATTAAGTGATCCATACTAAAGAGTTCCAAGATACCTTTCTAATCATATATTTTGTGAGACAATGTTTTACTGCAAACCAATTTAGAGGGATCTCTTCTAACTCATGATGTTGCAAATGACTATCCATACACATTTTAATAAAATGAACCGATTGAGTTATCTAAATAAGTTGCATTACTATTAAATAGGTCATGTGATTGAAAGTATACATAGATGTTCATTTGAATTGCAACATGGTAAATTTGAGGAACTTTGTAATATTTTCTTGTGAGTCACGTGAAAAGAAATGTTTTCATAACAATTGAACTTCCAACTTCCTTGCTTTTTTGCTTTTACATGAGGTTGATGTCTCTCTCTAACATACCAACTAATTTCTACCTTTTCTCTTGCCACTTAGAACGGTGAGTTTCAGATCGACTTTTAATGTAACTTAGATATATTGGAACCTAGATTGCACCTGAAAATGTCTTTGTACCAACAGTACTGTGTTTACTGAAAACTATCTTTCCTATATACATTGAGGTTCAGACATTAGTTTCTTCCCGTGTAAAGCCCATAGATAGAAATAGTGACAGTTAACAAGACTGAAATTTCACAATTTTGGGTGATAAAGTCATATATCCAAAATCTTCTCCTGGGGCTCCTTGTTCATATGGTTGCTGAATTTGTTTAGATTTCATCAATGCATTGAAATCAACCAGTTCTATATACTGCTATCCTTCATCCATGCTCTTTTTACATCTTTGGATTCTTGTTGATTTTGTAATCTTCATTTATAATAGGAGAAATTCTTTGGTGGTTATCCCTCCGTGGATGCATTGACACAGAAGCTAAACAAATTACTTGGACTAACTGTAAGTGATAATGGCAAGCAAATGAACAATTCTCCAAGAAATCCACCATGGGTACAGTTTTGCCTGAAATCTTATTACCTCTCCAAAACTGAAGTTTGGGGAAGTAGACACTACAGAATCTTTGACACCAAGGTGGTTGAGTAGATATTTGTTTGTTGCTACGTCTTTTTATTTATTTATTATTATTATTATTAAATCCTTACATCTTACTTGTAACAGCAGCTGCCTAGCACTGTTGTATATGCTGTATTATCCTGTTTGTGTCTGTGAATAAATTAGGGAACATCTGTTTCGTGCCAGAGACCCATTGTAGATGGGTGGCTGTAAATGTTTGCTGATTATCTAGATTTCCCGTGTTAAAGGTGTTTTTGTCATTTATATGATTATGTCGTAAAGCTGGAAGCCTGGTACTACTAATTGTTTCTTTAGTCCAAGATATACGATCTCTGCGTTTTTGTGCAGAAATCATGTGCATTTTTACATTATTTACAATTCAACATGATATTTTAGTGTGCTAGAACTATGGGTGAGATGATTGACACCTCTTTGATGTTTCCAACGGAGACTCCAAAGTTCAAATCCCACTCTCCTAACTATATATATATATAAGAGGGGGGAGAGAGAGAGAGAGAGAGAGAGCAAGATGGTAAGTGAGGGAATTTCAATGCAATACACAACGATTATCCAAGTTGTAGGTTGTCTCAACTCTCAAGGCAATTGTCAGAAGCAATTCTTCTATGGTCACAACTTTTGCCATATTATGCTTAAGTAATCAAATGTGAGTGGTAGACAATCATTTTCATATAAAACTTTTTTTTTTTTTTTTTTTTTCTACTCACAATTGGCTACTTTAGAAGTGGCAAAAGTTTTTTCTCTGCCAAAAATTTCATTCTGGCCAATCATAGTGAAATGGCTTCATATGAGTAGCCTGAATTAGATTGGAGTTAATTAAACGGAGAGTAAACGAGTCAATAATCTGGTAGGATCACTCCATGATTACAATCTTCCTCCTTTATCTCTCTTAAAATTGTCTACATTGACAAAGCATTACAACCCACCTTAAAAAGTCTTCCATGGATGGAATCACCAGCATCACTTTAATTCTTATTGTCCCTTTACTTAATAACTGCACCTGCTTTGTAAAATTACACTACTTAAAAGGGTGAAGAGATGTTTTCCAACGCTTGCCAAAAAGTCAAATACAAGGAAAATGATTCAAAAGGAGAGGAATATTGGGCAGGAACATTAAACAAAGACTCTTTGTGATATTTTCACCAAAGGATCTACATGAGAAGATCAAGTTAGTGAGGAGATTGTTCAGGAGTGCTTCAACTGGAGAAACAACCCAGCAACGACTAGGCAAAACACACATGCAGATACCGTGTATGGGCATTGGGAAGCTGGCCCTCAACAGCTTCCCCAAGGGCCATAAGGATTTGTTGCTAGAACTGTAGAGGGCTGGGCAAATCCTCTGTAATTCGTCAATGTTAAAAAAAGGTCCTTGAGTTCAAACTCGATCTAATCTTTTTTATGGAGACTCGATTAGCAAAGGATAAATGATGGAATTTTGGTTCAGTGTGGATTTATAGAAGGTTGGGAATTTCCCAGGGAGAGGCTTACGGACGGTCTTTTACTTAGATGAATCCAAAACAAAGAATGCAAATCAAGTACAACTCCAAACACATAGTGGATACTGATTTGGTGGACAATTAAGGTAACACTTACTATTACCTTTGTATATGGACAGCCAGATCATTCAAAGAGGAATGATGTTTGGAACATGCTAAGACAATTGTCTACCTCCCATCCTAATGGACCATGCATTGGAGATTTCAACCAAATCATTTTAGACAATGGAAAATTATCTTCCAACAAGGGGAAAATTATTGGAGCTGAAAAATTACAAGATCTTATCTCAGAGTTAGAACCTCTCAACCAAGGGTTAGAGATTTACATGGATGAACAAGAGAGATGGAGAAGATTTTGTCATGAAAAGGTTGGATAGAGCTTTTGCTAGTGTGGATTGGGTCAATTCATATTCGTTTTATGCTCTAAAGAATCTACCAATTCTGAGATTGTATCATGGACCCGTTGTTCTTGACTTGGAAATGCAACAAGCATTTAGAAGACCTTTCAGTTTTGAAAAAATGTGGTTACTCCACCCCAATTGCATAGAAGTTGCCCAGCATGCTTGGAGTCTTAATTCAAGTGGATCCAGAGCTTATAGGCTTATATGCAAGCTTATCAATGAAAAAAAAAAGAAAAAGAAAAAGGAATTTAGATTATGGAACAGAACGGTCTTTGGCAAAGTGGAGTGTGAAACACCAGGAACTTCAGTATATTCTCCATCAAAACATCGGAGGATATTTGTCATTGGAGGAGGGTTAGAAAAGAAGTCGAGTCTTTACTACAAAAGGGAAATACTTCGGGCTCAAAAGGCTGGAAGTGATTGGGTCATATTTGGTGATAGAAACACTTAAGTATATTCAGACTGTGGTAAAGTAAAGTAGAGCCAGATACAAAATACTTCAACCGAAAACAACTGAAGGCAATACTACCGATAAATTGGAAGAAATTGAGGCTGAGTTTGGAAGATATTTCAAGTAACTATATGAAGCAAACCAACCTAATAGATTCTAGGACATCCTCAAAGAGCTCCATTTTCTCCCTATCCCTAAATTGGACCATCACCAAAGAATACTCCTGGAGAGAGAAGTCAATAGGGAAGAGTTTGAATCTACTGTGTTTTAGCTTGGGGCCAACAAAGCTCCTGTGCTTGACAATATTCCTGCCTTCTTCTATCAAGAATATTGGAGCATTGTCAAATACTATATTGTAGAAATTAGGGAAGTGATATGCCCTATACACCCAACAAAGAAGGGTTTTCACTCTTAAATCTTGGAAATTCAAGTTTGATGGGCTTAGGCAAATTGATCAATGTTGCATTTATTGCTGTAGGATCTTGCAAGTTAAGCATCTGAGGCACATGTTGCCTTTTATTTAGCCTTAGTTAGCTTATTTAGTGCCTCATTTGTTAGTTCAGGATCCAATCTCAACTCGAGTTCTTTTAGTTATGCTAAGATTGAACTGCTCTTATGCTACTTGTTAAGAACTGATTAGTGTAGATTGGATTATTTGGGTGGCTAATTCTAGGTATTCAAGCCTTTTAAGTAAGAAAAGAGTCTAGAGAGAAAGGATAGGTATGGGAAACTAGAATTTGCTTAACATTTTACAATGCATGATTACAATGAGTGGCAGCCTTTTATATTAGGGCTTATTATAATACAAAGGCCAAGATTGGCTTGTCAATGTATCTATCTAACTGGCCAGCTGGCACTAGACTAATATCCTACTATCTATCTTCAATCCCACACATACTTAATTGTTTTAACACATGCTTACATTGGAAAACTATAACTAATTCTTTACACATAATCTTAGCCCACAAGTGGCACAAAACCTTAATATTCACACATGCCTATGAGTGGTGGAGCCATGTTGAAACCGAAGGGGACCTTGGCCCCTCCAAAATTTTTATGAATTCACAGGACCTTTCTTATGAGCTTGACTGTTTCTTGTCTTAGTTTTGTATCTGGAAAAATTTTAAAAATTTTCTTCTTTGGTCTTTGGTCTAACTTGTTTTCTAAATCCTTTTGTACTTTACAAATTTTTAAGTCTAAAAATATTTTAATATTTGCTCTAATTCCAAGAGATCACCACATGTAGGGTTTAAAAACATTACACCTCAAAAGAAAAAAAAAAATGTTCTCATTTCTTCCCCAAGTCCCCAGGTTTGTGGCTTTCCTTCTCTTTTTTTGGTAAAAAGGATAGTTAATATTAATTAGGAAATACTGTCAATGGATACACTTGGGCAAGCCCTGTTTTGAGACAACCCAAGGAATTAGACAAGAAAAAAGGGGTAACAACAGAGGGATGGGATAC
This sequence comes from Quercus lobata, assembly GCF_001633185.2. NCBI lineage: Eukaryota > Viridiplantae > Streptophyta > Magnoliopsida > Fagales > Fagaceae > Quercus > Quercus lobata. The sequence continues at coordinate 29,796,215 of NC_044913.1, forward strand.
AAAACAATTACAACCAGAAAGTAAATTAGCTCCCACTTTCCTTTTCTAGTTCTTGTATTCTTTATTTTTTAATAAATTAAAACTATACTATTTTGATTTATGATTGTTAAGGCTCATTTTTGACAAGCCCAGTAAGAGAAAAGGCCTAGCAACATGGGCAGACTAAAGTTAGTAAAGCAAGAAAAGCCATTGAGCCCAATTGGCAGGAGTGAATGGCTCAAGGGCTCATAAAGTGGGTCCTGAAGAAGCAAACAGGCCTGAATGGACTTGGAAAGAGAGAGGAAGCAAACCCATGGGCAATATGTAGAAAAGCAAGAATGGGCCACAGCAGGCCCAAAGTAATGCAAGTAAAGAAAGTAAGGGGCTAATGGAAGACCCATCAGCCCCAAGGATGAAGTATAAAATAATTGGGCCAAGGAAGCCCAAGAGAGTTAGCAAAGGCCTATGGGAAAGCAAGATTGGAAAAGGGCCGAGGAAGCCCAAAGAAAGCAAATGGGCCAAGGATGCCCAAGAGGGAAATGGGATACAGGAGCTCGCAAATAGTGTAAGAAAAGGCCCAATGAACACACCGAGTCACTGGGAAGGAAATAAACAGCAGGCCCAAAGAGGCCTAGCAAGATTGAGTCAAACAACATCGCGGCAAAAATAGCAAAGTGGTATGGCAGGAAAATGCTAACAAGGCCATGGAGTGAACACAGAATAGGCCGGGGGAAGGAAGGCCTATGATCCAACAAGGCCCAATCCCTAAAAGAAGCAAGTCAAAAAGAACGGCAGATTGGAAAACAACCCACACCATAAGAAGCCAAAAGTGCATGGCAGAATATACAGACCAATCTCTAGAACACGGCAAATGCATGAACGGCGGGTGAAGAAGGTGAAGCACGCGCAAGACCTAGGCACCACTAGTCTGTACCCAGCCAATATAGGAAGTGGTGGGCCATGGGTCAGAGGGTATGGTCTGGCGGTGGGGAGAGGAAAAAAAAACCTATTCTGGGGTTCTTACTCAGGCTCTTTTGGGGGAAATGTCCTGCTGGGATAACATGCCACCCAAAAGAAGCAAGGATGAGTTGGAAGCACCAAGTGCATGCCATGAGGGATAGAGAGAGAAACCACACACACTGTAAGGAGTAGAAAAGCCACAGCAAGCAAACAAACAAAATAACCTTCTTTGTCTGGCAGAGGGGAGCGATACAGCCAGCACAGGTAAGTGGTGGTGGCTGAACTACTGACGACCAGTAAGTGGTCGGTAAGGACACCCACACCAGGTAAAAGCAGTTAAGGGCTAAAATAGTAAATACTAGTCACGGTAGGCTCTATAAAGGACCCCTTGCTGTGCACTGAGAAGGGGGGATTCGAAAAATCACAGTAATAGGAATTTCTAGAGAAAAACACAACCCAAAAGTAAACACTGAGAAGGAAAGGAAGTAAAACCAAAGAAAAAGAAAACTAAGAAGTAGGAAGGAGAGGAAAAGAATAACAGAGAGTTTAGAACGGCAAGCATGCACCAATAAGTTGATTTCCTCTCTCCCTTAATAGCCTTTCTCTCTATAAAAGGCAAAAGATCTGTATTTGGGCATAGACCATTTAGGCCTGTTCTCTCAAAACAATTAATCTCTTCTCTGAGATTACTCGTGTTAAGAGAACGGTGGTCCCTTTCTTGGTTTTAATCCCGTGTATTACTTGGCATGGCAGACTAACACTTTGATTTTACTAACTTTGTTTATCCTTCACTTAGCTTATTCTATGTACGAAGAGCTTTTAGTTGCTCACTTTTATTTATTATAGTTAAAAGTATTGACTATATTTTCTTGTGTTATCCGTATTATATCTGCGTACCATAACTTCTTTATAGCGGCTCTGCTTGCTATGGGCATGTAACCAAAGCCTGGCAGACGTGATGTAGTTTGTGCACAAGTTGGACCAAGGTAGGTTTCAGTTGGATCGGTCCCAACTCCCTTATCCAGAAAACTTGGGCCTAGTGTAGTAGGAAGCAGCCCAACATTACAAACAAGGCCTACCACCATTACAATGATAAATATAATATATTAAATAGCATATAAATATAATACATTATTATTAATTTGACAAAAGCATATGATTGGTTATTTTTCTTATTGGATTATATTCTTTTATATTTTCAATAATTGTAGTATTTTATTTATAATTCTATTTTAGAATATTCTATATAGAAAAATGCTACGTTCTAAACATTTTACTATACTTTCGCAATATCGCCTCTTAAGATTTATTTTGAAAATGTTATAAACATAGCGCTTCTCATTATACATAATATAGATAAAATATATACAAAGGGAAAATTTGTAGTCTCATTTTATACTTGGCCCCCCCAAAGACAAATTCTTGGCTCCACCACTACCTATGCAAGAGAATTAAGTTCTTAACACAATGACTTGTGATTGTAATGATGGTTTGTAGCAACAATAGCGGGTTTTAGGCTATGGGCTAATGATTGTGACAGTGGCTGGTGGCAACAAGAAGGTAAGGAGAGGAGTTAAGTGGGCTGGGTGTCGATTGTAAGGGTGCTAGAGGGGAAAATAGCCGTGTGAGAGAAAAAGAGGTTTATATACCTGAGGCTAGAAAGGAAAAATTCATAAAATTCGCCTTTAGAAAGTTAGGTCAAACAATTTAGGTTGGATGGGACTAGGCATTGAGAGAGAGAGAGAGAGAGAGAGAGAGAGAGAGAGAGAGAGAGGATTCTATACCTGGTTAGAAAGGGCAAATTGATAAAATTTAGTTTAGTAATTTGGGTCAAATAGGTTATTACGGGTTATACGTATCAACCTAAATTAGACCCATTTATTATTCATATCTATTCGTGTTGACAAACTTATTTACATTAATGCTAAACACTAAAATGCTAATTCTATATTATGTTTGTCTCAAGTTTGAGTTCACAAGTCTTGTCAAATATTGCCATCCTAGAAAATGTATGCAAGTAAGAGCACTCACATCAATGAGTGCAAAATGGAAAAAGTGCAAAAATTTACACAACATAGCCTACAACTCACACGCATCAGACAATGTATTATTGGGTAAAATCCAAACTTGCTACAGTAACTGAGCATATATACACGGTTATTGACTGTAACTTTGCAAATCATTATTTTATTATATTTTATTCTCTCTCACAGTCAGGCCCTCTCTCTCTCCCTTCTTCTCTCTTCTTCTTCTCACACTCTCTTTCTCTTCATTTGCGTAGTCGATCAACCGTCTACCCACCACCACTCAACCATCGCAACCCATCACCACCCAACCACCGCAACCATACAACACATAAAAATCCAACCACAAATTCAATAGAAAATCAAAGCCAAATTCAACAAAAATCAAACCAAAAATCAGTGGAAATCAAACATGAAATTAATGGAAAATCAACTCCAACATATCAAATGAAAAACCCAAAATAAACCATTAATGAAAAACCATCAACCCAAACCCAAATCATCATAGTCCTTATGCATGATGTCGCTGATGAATATGGACTAGTCTCCATAGCCATTGCCATGAGAGAAATCTGAGAGAAAGATAAGGGGTCTAAGATAAGCAGCTGAGAAGATTTTGATGATAGAGAGGCAGAGAGTTTTGTGAGGAGCTTGGGATGAGAGAGAGGTGAAGAGTTTGAGAGAAGGGTTTTGCCGTTTGGGATGAGAGAGTGAGAGAAGAAACGTGAGTTTGAGAGATATTTTAATAAAATAATAATAATAAAAAGATAAAAAAAAAATTAAATAAAAGAGTGTATAATAAATGAATTGATATAAATGTTTTGTAAAAATGACTGTATAAAATAGAAAAAATAAGTTGTTATGCTAAAATAGACAGAAAATTTTAGACGAACTGGTGCAAATGCTCTGCTATCAAGTTTATTCACTATTTGCCACTCTAGGAGGGCAATGCAGGTCATACCAAGGGTATATTGTGCATATGGATGTTGACTTCCACATGGATCACACTCACATGAAATAAACAACTTATAAACAACTTCCACCATGGCAGTATATCACAAAGGAAAATTGCCTTGCCAAATTTCTTTTAGGTGGTGGGGGAACAAGAGAAAATTTTCAAAATCGTCATTTGAGTATTAAAATTCAAAACTGAGTTCTATGCTTGAATCTTACAAATCTGACACGTAATAATCCCCAAAAGAATTACCACTTCATGATGTTAAGGACAATAAGTGTACCTTCTGCCATCCTTCTTTGGTACGAATAATTTCAACAAAAAAAAAAAAAAAAACAAAAAGGGGTTAAACTTGGGAGTTACACCTTCCGCAACTAAAGTGGGCATGTAATAAATCTATGTAAAATACATGATTTTTCATGTGAATTTATTTCCACTTCACTTAAGACTATGCTACAATGTGCCCTAAAACATGTAACTGTACATCATATGGTAGAAAAAATCTTCCTTTTCTCAGAGAGAATAAAATAGCCATGTAGTTTCTGTAGGCCACCAGTGACATGAATTAATTGGGTACAGGTGCAGCATGTTCGATAGGGTTGTGTGGCACAGCCACTTCGCCAGCTGCAGGAACGGCATGCCTACGATTCCGCTCGCGTAGATAAAGGACAGTGAGGAGACAAGCGAAAAGAGTGAGTATGGTTGCATTTCCTTCCTCGAAAAGCACATCCTCCACCCAAACTTCTACTTTTGGGTAGAGTTCAGGCAAAGAATCAATCAAATGGACCTAAATACACATAAAACTAAGCCATTAATTCAGTATCAGAAGATTTTTTTCCATGAACTTTTGTAATCAACAAGATCAAGCACAATAGAGAAATTCAATTTATCCAAAAAAAAAAAAAAAAAATTTGAGAACCATTTTTTTTTTTTTTTTTGAGTCTTCAACATTTTCAAGCTCTTAGGGTTAAGGTAACAACCAAGAGATTTTTCCACATTTTTCTCCTCTATTTGCATTCCTCGAGGAAAAGTATCTGGTAAGAAAATTGGGTATATTAACTTAAATGGTGCCTAACAATTTATGGAGATGAAATTCTCCACTTATTAATTATACATCTGAAACAGGCAACAAGGGCCAAACTTCTGAAATAGGGCACCTGCTAAACAGAACTGTACCTTGTACCAAACTCTCACGTTCCTTCCTCTATCAGAGGGCTCCCATTACCCTCACCCATAATATATATTTCAGTTTTACTAGAATATTGCAACTTAGTAGTAATTTAAAATTCCAAAAAATAAGTATATAGAAAATGTTCAACATATTCATATAATTTTATGCTAAAATTTTTAGGTACCAAACATCTCATATTGGGATGCAGCACCTTTTTTTTTTCACCATTCAAAGGAAGGTTCTCAAACCTATTGGGTTTTTTTTTTTTTTTTGTGTGTGTGTGTGTGTGTTGTGTGTGTGTGTGTGTGTGTGTGTGTGTGTGTGAAGTACTGTAAATTTATATTCCTACCAGTAAGTGTTGGAGGAGTTGGGGTTGAAAATGTCAGTCTTAGTCCTATTCATGTGGGAACTAAAATCAGAAAAAATGTCTAACACTGAAAATAATTAAAATTTTTTTACAGGTAATGAATTGAAAACCAGCAAGGTGCAACTGTTTCATAGAGAAGGCATTTGCCACACTTGATTGTCTAAAATTATAATAGTATTAGAATTGCAAGAAGGCGAGCCAGTAAATCAGACCAGGATACTCACCAGGAAACCATCAGCATGGTTCTTTCGTATCCACAAGCTTGTAAGGGCAAGTGTGACAGGCAATTTTGCAGCAGGATCAATCTCTAGGGCTTGATCATAGTATCGCTTGGCAAGATGGAGATCAAATGGGAGTCCCTGGCCATGCTCATGCATGTAGCCAAGGTTAAACATGGCTTGTGCATTAGATTGGGATTTGGCATGCATGTAAGCTTCTGCTGCACGATGATAGTCTCTCTCAGTACCCTAAGAAAAGATAAGAAGATTAAGGAACTCATTGCGTGAGACCAAACTGTTGGACCTAAATCTCTTGAAACTTGAGCACCCAATGAACTATTTCACTTTGAGACATACCCGACCATAGTAATATGCATCCCCAATCAGCAAAGCAGCATGTTCGTTACCCTGCTCAGAAGCTTGCCACCACAGAGAATGTGCACGTTGATGCCTTTCTGCATCCGTGCAAAATTCAGATTCTCCCATGCACATGCTTCGCTCCCCATATTTGTCAAGTATCCATGCAGCATTGCTCTGTGCCACCTCATAGCCTAGCTCAGCCATCCTTGAATACAAGAAGAACGCCTTGCCCACATCACCTTTTAAGTATGATTCAAGTGCCCATCTAGATAACGAACTCCATGGTCCACGCTCTGCTACTAATTTGTATAATGCAGTAGCCTGAAATCATATAAAGCTCAAATTATTGATTGATTGATAAATCAAATTGGGACAAATAAGATTCACGATAACTACTAGGAATTTACTTGCAAATCAATCTTTTAGTTCTAAACTCCCAAAGGGTTTACAAAAAGTTTTGATCTTCTTGGGGAAAAAATTGCTTTAATAAGCCCAAATCCATTGGTGAATGTAAAATTTTTTCCTTGGGGGGACAAAGTAGTTGTTAGATTAATTGGTCAAGAGAATTTACTATCTTGCCATTAAATAACAACAACAACCAAGTCTTAGTCCCAATTCCCAAAACAGAATAATCTTGGTAACACGTAAATCCTATACAGAGTCAAACTCTCCATCACCTCCCTAATTGACATGTCATTTTTTACTATTTCTACTAATATTATTTTAGGTCATCCTCTACCTTTTCTCATTCCCTTATCTCGAGACCAGTGCATTAATCACTCTCATTTGTACATGACCAAACCATCTCAAGTGACTCTTCCTCATCTTTTCATTGATAGGGGCTACCCCTATTAAGTAAATTTCTTCATTCCGAATCGTATCTTCCTTTGTATTTGCACTTATCCATCTTTGATATTCTCATGTTTTACCATTAAACAAAGAAAATTATTTTTGAAAACGATTAACTGCAGAAATATTATAAACATCCTGAAATAAATATATAAATCAGGCTTCTTAAAAATAATTTTAAATAAATATGCAAGTACTGATATGTAGTACCTTAAGCTTTGTTCAAAGTTATGGCTCCTTCTAAATTCTCTTCTTCTTTTTTTATTTTTTAATCAATAAGTTACAAATGGCCTCAGTGAGGCTTGAATCCTGATTTCACCCTCCACCTTGATCTTACAATGAAAGGAGGTGCTATTGCTATTTGAGCTATAGCTCGTTGACTTATGGTTTCTTCTAAATTCGAATATCATAAATAATATTAATTTGATCATGAAATAAGAAACAGCTAATCTTAACAAGTCATGAGGTTAGCCAAAGCACTGAGCAGGAAAATCACCTAACTGTAAGAGATAATTGTCAAATGAATTTAAAAAAGGAAAAGAAACATGAAGACAAAAGGCTAAGTTGCAATGTTTATCAAATATTAATTTTGTAAACATAAAGGCAAAAAACCAAAGATAACAGAACATAATCAATCTGAATTTACCATTGGAAGGTTCTTCTTAAGCCCCACACCCGTATGGAACATCTTTGCTAGCTGGTAGAATGCCTTTGGTTGACCCGCATTAGCAGCCAGTATAAAATATTTACATGCTATCTTCACATCCTTCTTTACCCCAATCCCTTTTAGATGCATTACTCCTAGGTTATAGTGGCCTCCAGCATCATCGTTATTAGCAGCCTTCTCAAAGTACTCTTTTGCCTGTAATGAGAACAATTTGATTAGTATGATGCATATATTCTCATATTAACATATCAATAGACCATAAACAGCTTGAACACAACAAGCGAGGGCAAAGAACATTAGGAAGAGCAGTATCAAACTGCACTATTTCAAAGTACAACTTTTCTACGCTTAGCTTTCTTCTAGATACACCTTTTTCAAACAAACCATTTTCAAAAAACTGAAAAATAAGTTGATACCAAACAGGCACGAGTTATTCTTCAAGTGAGTATCAATTAAGGAATTCTTTAACCTTTGAGAGCTATGAATAAATTTTATTAACGGCACCTCCACCAACTGCAGTATTCTACAGGGTGCAGGGTGTGGTTGTGATTTAAATGCAAGCTACAAAATATATATATATATATATATATATATGATAAATCTTACTTTGGTGTAATTCTTGTCTACTCCAAAGCCCTTGACATACAAATAACCCATCCCATTAAAAGCCGAAAACAGTTGTTGTTTTGCAGCAAGAGTAAGGCACTCAAGCGCTTTAGTGTAGTTCCTCTCAACCCCAGCTCCTCGTGCATATATCTCTCCGAGAAGTTCCATAGACCTAGGCTCCCCCTTCTCCACAGCCTTGAGAAACCATGACATAGCTTTGGCATGATCACGCCTCAAACCTCTTAGGCCAAAGTAGTAAAAGAGGCCAATCTTGTACATGGCTCCAGCATTCCCTTTGAGTGCCTGATATTCCAAAATCTGAAAGTCCTCATCATCCTCCCCTCGGGACTTCCTCAATGCCTCCTTATTCTCTTCTGCTCCACTGTGAATCCTCACCGGTTCAATCACCGGTGAATCTTTTGATATCAGGAAACTATTTACAGCTACCTCTGCTAACTCGGCATAGAGCTTAACGGCTTTATCATGCATCTGCAAACAAACAAAGCAAAATCAAGCTCAAAATACATTATTGGATGGATATTGTCCCTAAACTTCAGCTCAATTTTAGTCCTAAAGTTGAAAGTTATCACTTTTAATCCAAAACAAACTTAAAATGATCGCTTTTAGTCCTTAAAATACTAAAAATGATCAATTTTGGTCCTGAAGTTTAAAGTCATCACTTTGAACTTACCAACATTGTAATTAAGCCCGAAATTAATCATTTCTATAGGGACTAACTAACAAACCAACTAACTAAATCAATATGGAGAGCAGAGAAGCACTCACATCCTGGCGCGAGTAGGTATAAGCAAGGGCCATTTTGGACTGCATGTTACCGCCCGCGGCCGCGAAATGGTGGAAAAGAAATGCTTTGGCTTTGTTCCTCTCTCTCATCATTCCCATTCCGGACAGAAACCCTAGCACCGACCTCGCATGCGCGTATCCCTCATTCGATGCCGCTTCGATCTCCGCCACCGCCTCCTCCATCACCCGCGCGTCGCCCGAACTCGCCGCCGATACCATATTCGAGACTCCCGAGAAGTAAAGCGAATAGGACTCCGAGGCGGGGACTGGATCGGGTGGGGCCGAGGAGGAGGAGGAGGAGGAGTCAGGTTCGAAGATCGGGCGCCAGGAGCCAGGGTCGAGCTCGTCCTCGGACTTGTGAGGCGAGTCGGACTCGGAGCCGAACTCGTCCCACTCGGACGAGTCATGGGGAGTGGTGGGATCGGGGGGCGAGTCGTCGGAGGTGGATGAAGTGGCGTCTTTGAGATCGTCTTGGGAGAGAATGAAGACGAAAGGGCGAGCGGTGAGTGAGAGAGGGTAGAGAGAGAGAATTAGGAGAGACAGTATGAGGTTTTTGGTTGCGATACGCATCGTTTTGATTGGTCGATGATATTGATTGTTGATGCAGAAGAAAGAGAAAGAAGAAGAAGATGAAGAAGCAGAGAGAGATTGTTGAATTTTGTAAAACTTGTTCGTTTGGGAAGGGTAATTTTGGGATTATGAAATGAACATTTTGGGTTTGAATGCCACGTCAATGGTTGTCACCTGGCCAATCAGATCTTGCCATGTTAGCATACACTAACGCAACACGATCTTGTGAGCACCACTAGGGCTGTCCAGATTCATCCGGTAACCCGATCCACCCGAAAAACCGACCGGAACCGACCCGAATCCGGCCGACCCGACTGCTCCGGCGGGTCGGCGGCGGATCTTCACCACCAGAAACCGATTCCGGCGGATCGGTTTCGGTTTTCCTCCCCTAAAACCCGAAAAATCCAAACCGACCGAAAGATTTCCAGATTCCGGCCAAAATTTCCAGATCCCGGCAAGAATTTCCAGTTTCCGGTGAGAATTTTCCAGAATCCGGCGAAAAACCCAGATTTCGGCGACATTTCCCTTAGATCCAGTGAGATTTTGACCGGATCTTGCGAAATCTCATCAAATCCAGTTAGATTATCGCCGGATCTAAGGGATATATCGCCGGAATCTGGAAAATTATCGCCGGAATCTGGGTTTCTTCGCCGGATCTGTGTTTTTTTCACCGTTTTCTCGCCGTCTTCTCAGATCTACGACTCCGACCGACCCGCCCGCCATCCGTTCATAATCTGAACCGCCCGACCCGATTACTCAGCGGGTCGGCGGCGGGTGGATTTTTCCCCCACCCGATTCCGGCGGGTCGGTTCCGGGTTGGGCACAAACCCGACCCGAACCGACCCGTGGACAGCCCTAAGCACCACAGTTAAACAATTCTCGAATTAGAAATTGCGAGTTGGAATTGGAAGCCATAATTTCAATTCCTTATCTTATTATTATTATTACAATATATAAAAATGAGTTTTTGTTTTGTTTGTACTTTGTAGAGTAATAAAATGACTTTTATTAAAACATAGTTTAATCTATTTTGGTGTGTTTGTTTTTCAAAAAAAGAAAAAAAAAATTATATAGAGACTTAACCAAAAAGATAAGATCGAGAACTTATAATGTACTGAGAACGCACAAAGCTCACCGTTTCAATGAGAATTTTTTTTTTTTCTTTTCTTTAGATAGATTGAGAAGCCATTGAGAAAGGGTCAATAGGGATGGGATTCTATGTGATGAGAGTTTGGCGTGACAATGGGGATGAGTTAGGAGAGAGAGAGAGAGATAATACAAATTTGGGAAAGTGTTGAGATAGAAAGAGGCGTCAAGGCTAAGTGTTAGGAACACAATAATCAGTGAGTGTTCTTTCAAAAATTCAAGTGGAATCTTGAATAAAAAGGTTAAGGGGATAGGATTTCAAGGGTTATTTGATTTGTTTATAATTGAATGTGGAAGTGTGGGTGAGATGTGGGATGGGTTCTCAAGGATAAATGGCTTAGGGATTGATTGTAATACAATAAGATTTTGGAATGGAGTGAGAAATGTTGATATGGTTGATGGGATTAAGGTTTGAGTGCATGGATGAGTTGAGAGATGGAATGGGTTGTAACTATACTTTAAGAGAGTCACCTTTTTTTCAATTAAGACCTCTTCCAGGGGGGTCTCTTTCTCAAAGCATAAGAATATCAAGTCTATCAACAATTTAGTAGTTTCACTCAATGATTGGAAAATAGGTTACAATTGGTATAGAACCAAGTTGTGAACAACCAACTTGGGGTTTATATGTTCCATGATTGCATCTCCATTGGTGGTCCTTATGTTGGAGCTCAAGGTTGATGACAATGGGTTGATTGACATGGGCTTTTGGTGGGGATGCAAGCGGTAAAAGAAAGTGACGTTTGATAGGAGCTTGAGCCGACAATAATGGTGGTTTAAGAGTTTGGGTGTGGTGTTTACAATGCAATCAAAGATTACAAGTGGGTTTATTCAAAATTGAAGATTTGGGTATCTTGTAAGGAGAGGTCAAGTTGTGAAATTGCAGATTTTGATGAGTTAGATAGAGTAGTGTTTATGTGCGCGCGGGGGTGGCAAGTGTGGGAGAAAGAAAAACTTATTGGGATTCAATCACAACTCAAAAATTGTAGAATGTGATTCAATAAGTTTTCATGCACCCGAGAGAGAGAGAGAGAGAGAGAGAGAGAGAGAGGCGAACACATGGTAGGGGTGGGGGAACCCACGAAGAGAGAGAGAAAGGTTGAGGGGAAGCTTAACAATGTTAAGTTGGAAAGGGTTTTGTTAAGTTGACACTTGATTAGGACACCTGTTATTTTATAATATGCCACCTAAGTTGTTTGAAGGAATTTCTTTCAAATTATGTTGTAGCTAAAGTTTACCCCTTTTATGGGATTATCCTTTATAATGATGGTTATAAGAATGAAAGAGGAAATTCTAAAATATATATTATCATTTTATTGGAATTTCAATCTATCTATTAAATGGAAAAAAAATGCAAAATCAAAATAGGATTTTTTTTTGGGTGGATAAAAACCAATACAGTAACATAAAACTGAAAGATGAAGAAGAACAAATGATAGCGTATAGAGTTGTTTTTTGATCAAACTTTTTAAAGCTCTTGTGACCAAATTTTAAAAGAAAATAGGAAAAAAAAATTGAGAAAATAGAGTAATTATTTGACACACTCTAAAACTTTAGAACCAATTTAACCAAAAAAAAAAAATTATCATTATAACAAATTAAACATCATACTTTCACAAGGTACTACTACTTACATGATTTCCCTTATAAATGTCAAGTTCTCTCTCTCTGTTTCGGGAAAAAAATTTGGTTGCGTTCATATTTCTATCAAGTAAAAAGCATGTTGATTTGCAATTTTATTTTGTGTTGATCTGGTTAGACTATATTAAAGAAAATCTAACCATCTAAATAAAGAGTGAGGTTTTATTTGACACTTATAAAAGTGTGACTTCATAGTGACAAATTCAAAAGTATGAAATATATAAGTTTTATATATGTACGTGTGCGTACATTTTTTTCCCTACTAGAATAAATAATATATATAATATAAAACCACCTAAGATGGTGGATGTTTGCCATAGATCCCTGCCAAGTTTTCAAAATAAAAATGATTGGAAAAAATCTCATTCAATTTAAATTTATTAATTTCACCAAGAGTCTCGTAACTCAATTAATTATAAATTTTTTGTGTTTTCAGTGAAAACATTTAGGATTCAAATCTTCATTTCTTATATTGCAATTATCAAATTAACAATAAAAAAAAAAAAAACCACCAATATCCATCAATATTAATCCAAATGCAAACTCGGGGTGTGTATGTTCCATGAGATGGTGGATGTTTGCCATAGATCCCTGCCAATTTTTCAAAATAAAAATGATTAAAAAAATTCTCATTCAATTTAAATCCATTAATTTCACCAAGAGTCTCGTAATTCAATTAATTATCATTTTTTAGTGTTTTTAGCAAAGACATTCAAGATTCAAATATTTTTCTCTCATATTGTAATTATCAAATTAATAGTAACCAAAAAAAAAACCACCAATATCCATCAATATTAATCCAAATGCAAGATGCATGACCTTTAAAAAGATCTAATAATCTTAAGAAACCCAAGTAAATCACAAGAAATCAAATAAATGCAACATATCTCATATCTGACAAAAAAATGGAGGAAATCTAAACATTTAATTTGCCACAAGCATAAAATTATAAATTTTATTTTTTTGGTTTTTGCCCCCCAAAAAAAAGTAAAATTCAAACAGCTGGATCATTTACAAACTTTGATTAATTAATTAGGACAGAGTTTGCAAAATGCACCAAACATATCATTTTTCTACATGTAAAGTATAGACTATAGAAGCTATAGTTTACCAGCTGATTGTTTACTTCATTCGCTTTATTCAAATCGTGGTTTCTCACTTTCCTAAAATGTCAATAAGGCTAAACAGGAATATGGTTTGGGTTCTCAATCAGCACAGCAGCATATTGATTACCCTGCTCGGAAGCTTGCCACCACAAAGAATGTGCACGTTGATGCCTTTCTGCATCTGTGCACAATCCATATTCTCCCATGCACATGCTTCGTTTCCCATATACATGTCGAGTATCCATGCAGCATTGCTCTGTGCAACCTCATAACCTAGCTCAGCCATGCATCTTTGAATACAAGAAGAGCGCAGTGCCCACATCACCTTTTAAATATGATTCAAGTGCCCATCTTGATAACAAACTCCATGGTCCACGTTCTGCAACAGATTTGTAGAATCTAATTGCCTAAAATCATATAAAGCTCAATCATTGATTGGTAGATAAATCAGAGTTAGGGCAACTCAATAAGATTCAAGATAGCTGCTAGGAATTTACATGCAATTCAAATATCTAACTCTCAAAAGGATTGTAAAAAATTTTGATCATTTGGGGGGGGGGGGGGGGGGGGGGGGGGAAAGGAAAGTGCTTTGATAAATCCAAATCCATTGGCGATCGAATGTAAAAATTTTTCCTTGGGGAGACAAAGTAGTTGTTAATTAAATTAATTGGTCAAACGCATTTACTATCTTGCCATTAAATAACTTGTCAAAAAGAACAGCTACAACAACAAAGCCTTAAGTCCCAAACTTTTGGTTTGGTTGTTGATTCTTAACAAATTAAATAATCAACATTGTAGGTTTCAGTTAGCTCAACTGGTAAAGTCTCTAATGGTTGAATAAGAGATTTGGGGTTCAATCTCCGCCTACACAAAAAGTTGATTGATGTCTTGATCTGATGATAAAGGGTATCATTAAAAGTGGATATTATAGGTTGATACCCTCTCAAAAAAATAAATAATAATCAAGGTTAATTTCATCTATTCATTTTCTCTATTCTATCCTATACAAACACTCTATCACCTTCTTAATTAGCAAGTAATTTTTAACTATTTCTACTAATAATATTATTAAAGATCTTTATCTTTTCTTTTTTTTTGTCATTTCTTTAACTTGAATCGATAAGCTACTATTATTTTAAATGAATTTCTTTAATTTGAATTATATCTTTCTATGTATTTCTGTTTATTTTTAAATATTTTTAATAATTCTAAATATAAATGCAAATGCTAGTGATAATTTGTAGTACTTATTTTTGAGTTGGTTTCACATTGGCCCAATTAATTCTGCCATGTTTATCTTAAGTTTTCGAAATCAGGACCCAATTACTTTCCATGGGCAATCAACAGCACACCCGGGCAATGTGCTAGCTCTCCTTGATTTTTTTTTTGGTTGTTGTTGATGATATTTTCCAACACGTAACTTGAATAAAATTCTAAACGTGGTAGGGATATACTAATTTCTCAAGGAAATCATCCTTATAATTAGGTAGTATATATGGAGAGAAATTCATAAGGATAATTTCCTTGAGAAATTAGTAATTGATCGAGAAGTTATATGAATTCACAATCTTATCTTCTCCTTGCTCTTATAACGAGAGGAGGTGCTATTTGAACTAAAACTGGCTTATAAGTTATAACTTCTTTTAAACTATAATATCATAAATGCTATTTTTCTAAGTTCTAAGAGTACTGACCAAGAAAATCACTAAACTTTTAAGAGATAACTGTCAAAAAGAAAAAGAAAAATCAACAGGAAGACAGATATCTTAGTACATTAGAAATATAAAGTATGTGAAACATAAAAAAACAAACAAATGACGATAAAAGAATGTGATCAAATTTAATTTACCATAGGAAGGTTCTTCTTAAAAAGCCCCTCGCCCGTATGAAACATCTTTGCTAACTGGTAGATTACCTCTGGTTGACCCGTATTAGCAGCCGCTATAAAATATTTAAATGCTATCTTCACATCCTTCTTTACCCCAATCCCTTTTAGATACATTACTCCTAGGTTATAGTGGCCGTGAGGATCATGCAAATTAGCGGCCTTTGCAAAGTACTCTATTGCCCGTAATAAAAATGATTAATATAACGAGTGGTGGCAAAAAACTGTCTAGCTTGTACGTAAAACAGTTTTGAATCACATTTTTTCAAATTACAACTTTGTTAAACATGTAGTTCTTTTTTTGAAATAAAAAAATTTAAACAACCCCATTTTCAAAAAAAAAAAAAAAAAAAAACTGAAAATATAAATTGTTTCAAACTATAGACACCACATGTTACAACTTGCAAGTATTATTCAAGTGAGGATCAAGGAAATGTTTTAACTTTTGTGTAGTAGAGCTATGAATAACTCTTATGGTCCGTTTGGATTGAGGGGAAGGGAGAAAGAATAGATTAGATTTAGCACAAAATTAGCTTAGTTTTAACCAATATTATTCTACTCCCCTCCACTCTCCCTCCATCCAAATGGGCCATTACTTTGGTGTAATTCTTTGTGTCTACTCCATAGCCTTTGACATACAAATAGCCCAACCTATTAAAAGCTAAGAAAAGTTGTTGTTTGGAGGCAAGGGTAAGGCATTCAAGTGCTTTAGTGTAGTTCCTCTCAACCCCAGCACCTCGTGCATACATCTCTCCTAGTAGTTCCATAGACCTAGGCTCCCCCTCCTCCATAGCCTTGAGAAACCATGACATAGCTTTGGCATGGTCGCACCTTAAACCTTTGAGACCAAAGAAGTAAAAGAAGCCAATCTTGTACATGGCTTCAGCATTCCCATTGAGTACTACTTGATGTTTTAACATCTGGAACTCCTCGTCATCCTCCCCTCGGAGCTTCCTTAGTGCATCCTCATTCTCTTCTGCTCCATTGTTAATCCTCACTTGTTCAATCATTAATGAATCTTTCGATATCCGGAAACTATTTTCAGCTGCTTCCGCTAATTCAGCATAGAACTTAACCGCTTTATCATAGATCTGTAAACAAAGCAAAATCAAGGTCAAAATGCGCAGTTGGACCCTAACTATAGCTCATAAGCAATTTTAGACATAAGTCTAAGGTGATTGCTTTTTAGTCATTATAAACTTCTTTTTTTTTTTTTTTTTAATTTTTTAGAAACATACACACAAGGAAGAGAGAAAATGGATTTTAACATAAAGTTATTATGTAAAAACTCAAAGCTTCGAAAAAAGAAGAAAACTAAATAGAACTTAGTTTTCTTGTTCACAAGTAAAAGTGATTACAAGCAACTAAGAATAGATAGAAAATATCTAATCCCTTATATATAGAATTATGGAAAAGAAAGAAGCAAAATCTAACTTCCTTCCTTGATTAAGTGGGAAAACAATTTTAATCTAACCACTAATTACAAGCTAATACGTGGACTTAGTTAATAACAGAAATGGGAACTAATCTATCTAGGTGATACGGCAGTGTTTCACTAAAACATGTATTAAAGAGATTGCAAAACGATGTCATGTCAATAAGTGCCATAAGCTTCTCATTTACATAAAACTACCTTGTTTCTCAAAAAAATAAAAAAAATAAAAAAAAAACAAAAAAAAAAACACAAAACACAAAACAAAAAACTACTTTGCTTCTTCTTTAGTCTTCTTTTGCTTTTTGTGCTCTGAACATGTATCTCAATTTTCAACACATTATAAACTTAAGTCACTGCAAAGTAATAATGTGTCAAATTTTAGTTTAGCTACGTGGTCTAAGGAATTAGCGGACTAAATGGCATATGTACTAAACTTTAGAGAACCCAAAATTAATCTAACTAAATAATTAAAGGTAAAAACTTGTTTTACACAATACATGTTAAATTCTAGAGTTTGATATTGTTTTTAAGTTATGTTCTTGTAACAATTCATGTTCACAAATGTTCGATCATAGTGTGCTTGGACAAATTTTTTTATTGAAATATTTTATTTTAAAAAATAAATTATATATATATAAAGTGAAGACTTAAAAAAAAAAAAAACGATAGATTAGTTAAGAATAATAAATAAGCGGACGTACATGTTAAGCTAAATAAACAAATCTATACTATTGCTTTACCAAAGTAACATAAATTTGATTCTAAATTAATTATATAAAAAAAGACCTACATAAATTGTACTTGATGTAACAACTAGATATTTTTACATCAGTAAGTAGAATCATGCCTTTAAAAATAAAATAACAAATTGAAGTTTTAATGTGCAAAAACCATACATATAATATATTGAATACGTCACTAATTTGTCGTAGATTTTCTTACATTTGGATGTTGCTTCACGATTACATGAATAACTTGTTATTTTTCAAACTGATCTTTATTATTACTATTACTAATATTTTGATAGGTGTATGTGATATAGAATTTCAAACTATAGTTTTTTCTTTTTTTTTTTCAATAGACCAAGTCATTAATCAATTTTGGTAGGTAAAATTTGAATTTCATATCTCACATTAAAAAATAAAAGGATTTATCAGTGGAATTAACTCGCGAACATGAATTCACTTTTCAAATGAAAATTTTCAAAAAAAGGTAAAAACCCCTCGACGCTCACTCACAGCATGGCGCTTAGTAGGTATAAGCGAGGGCCATCTTGGACTGCATGTTACCGCCATTGGCAGCGAAGTGATGGAACAGTAAAGCTTTTGTATTTGTTCCTCTCTCCCATCATTCCCGTCCCGTACAGAAACCCTTGCACCGACCTCGATCGCGTGCGCATGCATGTCCCTCAGATGCGGCTGCATCGATCTCCGACACAGCCTCCTCCATCACTGGCGCGTTGCCCGAGCTCGCCGCCGAGACCATCTTGGCGACTCCAGAGGTGTACATCGAATCGAGCTCCGAAACAGAGACAGGATTGGCGTAGCTGGAGTCAGGCTCGAAGACTGAGCGCCAGGAGCCAGGGTCGAACTCGTCCCACTTGGCCGAGTAGTCATCAGAAGAGGATGTGGTGGTGTCTTTGAAATCGTCTTCAGAGAGAATGAAGAAGGAGCGGGCGGTGACTGAGAGAGGATAGAGAGAGAAAATTAGGAGAGAGAGTATGAGATTTTGGATTGCTATAGGCATTGTTTTCATTGATCAATGATGTTCGAGCAGTAGAAGAAGAGGAGAAGAAATTTTAGGATTTCTGGGAATGGGTAAAATATGTCGGAGATTTATCTATTTCACGTAAGTGACATGGTAGTTATCAAAATTATTGAGGTAATTCATAAAAAAAAAAAAAATCACTGATGTAGATTTTTGACTGTTCCATGCAGGTACCTTCTCTGTAATAAAAGTTGGAGCAAACGCGTTCGTTGATAGGATATTGGAACAACTTTTTTTTTTATTTGAGCAGCAGACCTTGGAACAACCCACAGTTTTGTCTTTATTTCTTTCTTTCATTTTTTTTTTTTTTTTTTTTTGATGAGCACAGTTTTGTCTTTTGCACGTGGACTCGTTTATCTAGTTTGTATCGCTACTGAATTTTCAAGGAAATTGAGCCTATTTTAAGAATCCTAATGCAGCATTTGCCAAAAACTCCAAATTCCACAAGCGAGTGTTTGTTTGTTATGCCATAGATTTGACTTTGAGTACCTTATTTGCTAAATATGAAAAGATTAAGGGGTTAGGATTTCAAGGGTTATTTGGTTTGTTTATAATTGAATGTGGAAATGTGGGTGAGATGTAGGATGGGTTCTCAAGGATAAATGGCTTAGGGATTGATTGTAATGCAATAATATTTTAGAATGGATCGGAGCTAGCTAGAGAGAAATGTTGATATGGCGATGGGATTAAGGTTTGAGTGCATGTATGAGTTGAAAGGTGGGATGGGTTGTAACTACTTTAAAAGAGTCACTTTTTTCCAATTGAGACCTGTTCTAGGGAGTCTCTTTCTCAAAGTAAAAGATTATAAAGTCTATCAACAATTTAGCACTCAATGATTGGAAAATAGGTTACATGTACAGAATCAAGTTGTGAACAACCAACTCAGGGTTTGTGTGTTCCATGATTGCCTCTCCCATTGATGGTCCTTATGTCGGAGCTCAAGGTTGATGACAATGGGTCAAACAACATGGGCTTGTGCTGGGGATGCAAGTGGTGACTGGTGAGAGAACATGAAGGTTGATAGGAGCTTGAACCGACAATAACAGTGGTTTAAGAGTTTGGGTGTGGTGTTTACAATGCAATCAAAGATTACAAATGGGTTTATTCAAAATTGAAGATTTGCGTATTCTGTAAGGAGAGGTCAAGTTGTGAAATTGGAGATTTGTTGAGTTAGATAGAGTAGTGTTTGTGCCGGGGGGGGGGGGGGTTGGAGGAGGGGGGGATGGGGGAGAGAAAAACTTACTGGGATTCAACCACAACTCAAAAATTGTAGAATGTGATTCAATAAGTTTTCATGCACCCGAGGGAGAGAGAGAGAGAAA
The DNA here is from genome assembly GCF_001633185.2 of Quercus lobata. Lineage (NCBI taxonomy): Eukaryota > Viridiplantae > Streptophyta > Magnoliopsida > Fagales > Fagaceae > Quercus > Quercus lobata. The sequence goes on from NC_044913.1 coordinate 29,816,044, forward strand.
GAGAGAACGGCGAAGACATGGTAGGGGATAGAGAGGGTGAGGGGGAGCTTAATAGTGTTAAGTTGGAAAGGATTTTGTTAAGTTGACACTTGATTAGGACACAAGCTTGTTATTTTATAATATGCCACCTAAGTTGTTGTTTGAAGGAATTTCTTTCAAATTATGTTGTAGCGAAAGTTTATCCTTTTTTATGGGATTATCCTTTATAATTTGATGGTTATAAGAATGAAAGAGGAAATTTTAAAATATATATCATCATTATATTGGAATTTCAATCTATCTATTAAATTTAAAAAAAAAAAAAAGCAAAATTAAAATAGGATTTTTTTTTGGGGTGGATAAAAACCAAAATGGAAACACAAAACTGAAAGATGAAGAAGAACAAATGATAGAGTATAGAGGTGTCTTCTGATCAAACTTTTTAATTAAAGCTCTTGTGACCAAATTTTAAAAGAAAAAAAGAAAAGAAAAGAAAACATTGAGAAAATAGAGTAATTATTTGACACACTATGAAACTTTAGAACCAATTTAACAAAAAAAAGAAGAAGTTTTATCATTAATTATAACAAATTAAACGTCATACTTTCACAAAGTGCCACTACTTACATGACTTCCCTTATAAATGTTAGGTTCTCTCTCTTTTTTCTGGAAAAAAAGTTGGTTGCGTTCGTATTTCTATCAAGTTAAAAGCATGTTGATATGCAATTTTATTGTGTTCTAGTTAGACTATTAAAGAAAATCTAATGAGACTTTATTTGATACAATTATAAAAGTGTGACTTCATAGTGACAAATTTAAAAGCATGAAATAAGTTTTTATATACGTGTGTATACAATTGGGCATCTCTTGGTCAATTGGTATTTTAAACGAAGACATTCAATATTTAAATTTCCTTGGACAAAATTTGGTTCCAAACATATTCCAACTTATTATGTGACAAATTATAAATAAAAAAGTTTACCTCCAAATAAGTTTGAGTCAAAACCAATTTTTATACTAGTTTAAGTGATTTACACTTATTCAAAGGCAATTATCTAACTTCAAGGAAGAGGTTATAGGTTTGGAAGTATTCCAACTTATTATGTGACAAATTATAAAATTATAAATAAATAAAAAAGTTTACCTCCAATTAAGTTTGGAGGAAACTTCCTTCAAACCATCGTTTGAGTCAAAACCAATTTTTATGCTAGTTTATGTGATTTACACTTATTCAAAGGTAATTATCTAACTTCAAGGAAGAGGTTATAGATTTGGCAGTGCCTAACTTAGCTTGATATGACTTTTATGTGAAGTGTCCAAGTTAACAATGAGAACAAGGAAATAACCTAAATTAACAAGTTTAAGATAACAAAACCTATTCAAAGTGATATGCACTTGAATTGATAATAGGCTGTTTTACAAACTTACAAGCATGAGAGTCTCTTACAAGTCTACAAATTTTTTTTCTTTTTATAGGAAAACTAAAACTTTGTTAATTAACAAAAGACAACATCATGGTGAAGAGCTTGTTCCAAAAAATAAGGACTCTCTTCCATCCAAACTAAATAACCAACAATGTCAATGGCATGCTTAGCTAAAAGATGAGCTAGTCTATTTCCTTTCCTAGGCACATGAGCAAACCTTACATAACGAACCTCCTAGCAAGAGTTTAGAATTCCATACACAACAGGAGCTACCACAGCAGGGGAAGGAGATAATCTAGCAAGGATACTATAAACATTTGGAGAATCACCTTCTAAATTTATTCCTGTAATTCCACATTCTTTGTAAACTGAAGGCCAACTTCAAAAGCTTTTGCCTCAATGTTTTGATACAGATTGTTTTGATAAAAAAGAGATGATACTTTGTATTTCTGTGACTAATTTTGTGTCTTAATGTTGAAATATCTCTCCCTATTTATACTCGAGGCTCGGATAGTTTGCCTTGTCCTTCTGCTAGTGTCATGTTTTTATTGCTTCCATATCTATAAATTTTGGCTAAAATACCCTCTAGTAACTGCATCAAGGTAACTGTTTGTATTCACGAGCACCCATTTAGACAAAACCCCCGAGATAATTGCTATTATTCAATTTCTCGTAGATTGATGCCGTTTGTCTCTCCTAAGGGCTTTGGTATGTTAATTTGTTACCTGTCTCCTACATGGCCTACTCTTATCTTGCCAGATGTGCAATCAATAAAATTAAGGAAAAATTATATTTTACCACCTAAACAATATCTAAAATTATACTTTACATCCTATACTTTTCGAATGAATGTTTTGCACCATAAATTATGACTATTGTTATATTTTATACCCCAACATCAAGTTTGCTATTAACTTGGAAGAAAATCCAAAGTTTATGGTCTGAAATGTAATTAATAGTTTAGGATGGTAAAATATAATTTCTTATTTATTTTTAAGGAATTGAGAAAATGGATAATTGAGTCTTTTTAGGCGGTATCATACTTTTCCATTCAAGTTAACCTCAAACTTGATGTTGGGGTGCAAAGTGTAACGAGTGTTATTGTTTAGAGTGCAAAAAGTTCATTAAAAAAGTTTAGGATACAAAATGTAATAAATGATATAGTTTAAAATGGTAAAATGTAATTTCTCCTAAAATTAAATATTTGGTATAACGTGCATTACATGGCGGATAAAGTTTAGCTACAAAATTAGTTGTACCCTTAGGCTATAAACATACTTAATATCTTTTTATTGGAGGTGAATTTTGACAAATCCACCATTGGATTACATATTCTTCTTATATTCTCAATGCTTGCAAAATTTCAAGAAAATTAAAGATCAATAACTATGTCATCAATAAATTTTTTAAATTGCAAGTTTTTGTAATTTAAAATTATGCATAAAATATAGGCTTATAGATTATATAGTAAATAATATCTGATTGATACAAAATTTAAGATGTGTATTAAGAGCATAAAGAACATGCAATTAACGGTTAGATTTTCAAAATATATTGTAATATTTATTTTACTGACGCTTCGCTTGTTTCAATGGAAAACCTTGTGTAAAGATAGTTTTCCATGTTTTCTAGCGTTTGATAGTATAAAAAAATATGAGTCAAATGAAAACTATCTTTGGTCAACATAAAAAGTAAGGCTTATTTTTAGAGATTATTTTCCATTAAATTTTTTTGGAAAATAACTATATCTCATAGTAAGTTAAATAAGGGAAGTTAGGAGGTTATTTTTCAACTCATTTAAAATTGCTACCAAAAATTGGAAAATGAGATAGTTTTATAGAAAATATTTCTTGGAAAATGACTCGTTTTCTAGAAAACGTCATTATTAAAACAAACAGAGCGTGAGTGAATTTGTAGCCTTATACTATAACTAATTTTGTAACTAAACTTTGTCCTTACATGACAATCTAAAAGCCCATACACATATAATTTTAGTAAAAAACAAATGTACCTTCAAATCGGAATAAAATAGGTAGGATTTCAACTTCTAGTAAAATCTTTTGTTTTTGAATAACATATTTATGTTCAAATCTCACCTAATACCAAAACTCAAGTGATATGTTAGTTAACTCTCAATTAAAAAAAAAAAAAAAAAAAGGCTGGATTGTGTATTAGTATGGGAACGAGGGAGGAGAGTAGCAATGCGCCAAACTTTCAATTGTGTACTAGTATAAAAAAATAAAAATAAAAGGCTAGATTAGTAGATTACCAGGCTTTTGTCTGTTTACACATGAGTCTGGTTTATAATATTAGCTTCTTCATTCAAATCGTCGTCTCTCACAATGTCAATAGAGCTCAAACTTTCCCGTGCAAGTCGTATCTATCACCCTTCGGTAGCTCATCTCTCTCTCTCTCTCTCTCTCTCTCTCTCTCTCTCTCTCTCATTCTCTATATACACACATAGATACCTACTATTTCTGTCTCTCTCTCTATTCTCTAAAAAGATGAGTATTGGAATTTCAGGAACCTCTGGAGGGAAAAATCACAGTAAAATCTTCTTCTTCCATTTCTCACTATGGTGTTCGTCTCACTGTCAATGGATCCGTCAATTTGCAGGTGGGTTTGAATCAGTCCTCTCCGTTTGGTTTCCCAGAAAAAATGACGGAAAATATTGTTTTTAAACGAGATTCGTATTTTTTTTTTTTCCTTATTTCTCAGCAACCAAACAGAGCTATTTATTTCTCTTTTCGTTTCTCTATCATAGTAAAATCTCAACTGAAATGCTTTTATTTGTTTGAAGATTCGTGGAGGATCGGCTGGAATTATTGAGTCCTTATATGGTGTTGTCAAGCCTATCTCCATTTTGTAAGTTCAATCTTTGAGAAGCCCTAATTTTGCGAAGTTCATATTTTGAAGCCATAACTCAATTATACCTTTCAGTTTATGTGAATTCTGGTTCCTATATAATGTGTAATTCCGGTTTCTGTGTTTATTTTTGGTCTATGTTAATTATGTTTGTGATGATTTGTAATGTAATAAACTATTAATATTAATAGCTATTCCATTGAGCTACTTAGTTGATTGTTTCTTTCATGATAGTTAACTTTTATGTTTGCCTCATATGGAGATTTGTACAGATAATTTGTTTTCTCTTACTTCGAAACAGAAATAAGAGTACAGAGGTTAGACCTTCCGGGAAGATTGGTTTGGGTACAACAGAGGTATTACATCTCCGGAGAACTATCCTTTTTTCTTTTTTTACAATTCTTTGCTTTGAAATTGATAAATTACCAATTGTCCCAAACGTTTAAACGGTTAGGAAATGGAAAATTTAATTACTTGACCATTATTTTTGCACTCTCCGTTACATGTGAACCATATTCTCTCTTGATAATTGGGGTCCAACACGAGATTTTTAAAATTTTTTAAATGAGAGGTAGAGTGGAGACAGGGTTCAAACTTAAGACCACCTGTTCTGATACCATGATGAATTATTGATTATCCCCAAAACTTAAGTTATTAGGACATTGTGAATCTAGTTGTTTGATTAATATTCTACCAGACACAATATCATGATTTCAAAAATGGTGCAGCAGCAGCACTACTGATGAAAGAGTTTAACTTGAAGGTCTTCTTTAATTGGCCTTCTCTATAGTTTATCTTTAGAAATGTGCAATGTTGTATCCTTGGGTATTGGGACTCAAGTATTAGTTATAAGTCTCCTAGGTTCTGCTATGGAAGCTCTCTCCTCTTCATGTGTGGTGTGAACTTCCCTTTTTACTCCCACCATGAATTTTGAATGCTTCTGTATAATTCTAAAATTTACTTAGGTAACATATTTTCTAGCTTAAATGTTCTGTCAGCTTCTCATAAAAAAAAAAATAATTAAAGGGTTGAGTTACTTTTCTTCTCCTGTCTGGTTTACGTCTTTAGTAGCCTTATCTTTTCTGCTCTCTTTCAAAGTCATGCTAAATGCATTTTGGTTTTGATCTTTGGTTTAGTTTGTTATTTGTTACAGATTTGTGAATTGCATATTCCTGTTGTATCCTCTGTAATTTATAATTGTTCATGTATTGTGGCAGATACCATTTTCCATGTTTTTGAGACAGCCAGGAAAAGACAACCTAGAAAGATTTTATGAGACCTTCCATGGAGCCAATATCAGTGCTCAGGTGAGTGTTTTTGTCTTGATAGAATCTCTGCAGGTTCACCTTTGTGTTGAAAGTACCATTTGTGTTTGTCTCTCTTTTTCGTCCCTTATTTAGGCATTGTTTTTCTTATACATTTAAGTGACAGTGGATGATTAACAACACTTTTGATAGTATCTGGTAACTGTAGATATAATAAGAGGATACCTACAAAAAACATTATCTGCAACAGTGGAGTTCATAGTCGAAAGTGATAAAGGTATGATTCAGTCTTAGTCTTTCTTTATGTTATCTAGATAATAAAATTAATTTACTTTTTGTTATGCTGTCGGCAGATGATCTTCTCGAGCGACCAGTTTCTCCTGAAATGGTTATCTTTTATATTACTCAAGACACACAAAGACATCCACTACTTCTTGAATTAAAATCAGGTGTGCTTCTTATCACATTCCTCTGCTATCCCTTTCTCTTGTTTTTTTTTTTGGTCCCTTAACATTTGAAGTACTAATTTCAATTTATGTGGAATGCTGGAAATGTTTGTCTTTTTGTTTTTTAATGCATTTAAAAGGCCGCATACTTGAAAGCCTAGATGCATTGCAAAAAAAAATTCTTATCTAGGTGTCCTCTATTTTTATCCTCTCTTTGATTAGTATTGAAATTATGGTAATGACATTATCTGAGAATATAGTAATGACTTTATCCCACTTCTGATAATAGAGGTTACTGACTAGGTGGATTCAGGGTGACAGGAAAGATGTCCACTCAATGTTCTTTATCAGATCCCATCACTGGTGAACTAACTGTAGAAGCGTCAGCAGTTCCCATTTACTCCATTGACATTCATTTGCTCCGTGTAGAGTCAATTCTTCTTGGGGAGAAAATTGTAACTGAAACATCTCTGATTCAGAGTACCCAGGCATGTGACATTTTACATCTTTTTAACTTATTTAAAGTTAGTTAACATTATATTTAACATGCTATATAATTTCTTTTCATTTGTTAGATAGCAGATGGAGATGTCTGTCATAATATGACTCTGCCCATCTATATTATACTTCCTCGCCTTTTGACTTGTCCAACAATCTTAGCTGGGTGAGTTGCTGCTTGCTAGTTATAAGTAATTGTTCTCAAATCTTATCTGAATACATTTTTGTAAGAGTATTTTTTTTAAAAAGTTTTTGGCCCCAAGGGGAGAGGAAATTTGTTATAGCAAAAGCCAATTATATTGCACTTTTAAGTGTGATTACCAATTGAGCTCAATGAGAAATTTATTTCCACTAATTTTGTCAAAGCGAGCATTAGCATCTTGGCTTTTCTTTTATGAAGAAATACTTTTCCATGAACAAATGGCAATTGAATATGAATATGACACATGCCAAGACTATAAGGCTTTGGGGCGCCCTTGTGTCAATGAAGAGGCACATCCAATCGAAAACCTTTTTGGTCCAGGGTTATGAATAGATAAAAAATAAAAAATAAGTCTTTTGCTCTGTGGTTAATTATCCATGGTACTTGTTGGGCCTTATTGATTTGTAAGTCTTATTCTTATAGTGAATGTTTTATATGATTGATTTTGATATATTTTATTCAAGGGTTAGCAGTACTTCACACTAGGGTTTTTTGTTTATAAAAGTTTGTAACTCTTTTATTGAATTAGTGTTTGATAACTTGAGATTTACAGATTTTCTTGGTTTGACATTTGATATTGTGACTTGTGAATGTTTCTTTAATTTATCCTGTCAATTTATTTCTCTGATTTCCTGCACCTCCATTCTTCTTCAAACCCGCAATCAGATCTGGAAACCATTCCTTACTGCATAGAAATCTCAATTTACCCAAAGCACAAGGAGTGTAGCGCCTCTGATTACTGAAGTGAAGTGTGTTTACTAAAAATATGCACTTTTTAGCGCTTTGTGCTTTGGACTTTTTGGAAAAGTCCCAAGTGCCAAAGAGAAAGCTCTTTTACTTTTTTTGGGGAATGTTTTCAAGCTTGGCCCTTTAAAAGAAAAATTCTGGGCATGTTCTCTCTTTCCTCATTCTTCCCCCTAAAGAAAAGCAATATCTCTTTCTTCTTCTTTTTTTTCTTTTATTTTTGGGGGGGATTCCCTTTCCTGAACATATTGTGTTTGCTTCTATTACTCTCCAGTGCTTTTCCCCGCCTGTTGCATTTGCACTCTTTAACTTAAAAACAAAGCACTGATTTTGTTATGTTTCACTTTCACCCCAAACATAGCATGATTTGTGTTTATTGTTATTTATATTATTTCGTAAGTGACAAATTAGTTACTTGCACAATGCTCTATCAATTTTAGCTAATGGGCCAAACATATTTTAGTATTTATATTCTTTTAACATTTTCCCCCTTATATGTTAATATCAATTATATTTGAAAATGAACGCTTTACTTCAATTAGGTGTGGGCTTGTGCTTAGGCTCTAAGCAGAACTACACCGACCATGCCCAACCCCGTTTCCCATCAAAAAACAAATCCTATCTATCCAAAATACAAAATCAGTGTACAGAAACAGCCCATTATACCGACCATGCTTCCCTCAAAAACACTAAAATCCGAAGCTTTTCTCACCCTTACCCACCACACCATGTTTTAAAACCTTATTCTCTGTTATTCAGATTTGAGTGACATAACAATCAATTATAGACTAAACACATTTGATGCAATGGAGTTGGTTTTTAGCTTACATGAAGGCATTTGCATATTGACAAATGTGGGATTAGTTTTGTGTGACCCATGATAGACTAAAGATTTTTATGATTATGTTTAGGATCAGTGTTTCAAAATGAATGCAATCTTTATTGTGACCATGCAACAGCATGAAGCCTAATCTGCATATGATAGAATTTTGTGGCTTCTTGCTATATTTTTGAGGAATTAGCTTTTCTCAAGGGTGCCCCCCATTTCTTCTCATGTTATTCTTTTTTTTCTTAAATAAAAAAGGGGGTGGGAGGTGAATTCCCTAAGGGAGTTAGGAAGTTTGAAAAGACAACTGTATATGATTTCTTTGATTGGTTCAACACTTTTAGCCATTAGAATTTGCCTGTTTGTCCTAGGAACTAGAATTTAATAGATCATATGAATTCATGTGTTGTGTGTGCTTTGTACTTTAGAAAGGGTGATATAGATTATTTAGGCAAATCAGCAAGTTGGCAACTAAACTTCAGTTAACACATGACAAAAAAAAAAAAAAAAAATCAAAGATGGGGACATTTAAATTTATTTTTTTAGTTCTGATATCTTTGGTGTTCCTTTTCCTGGTAACAATTGGTCTTGTTAAACAGAACAATGATGGTAAACCAGAGCTGCCATACCTTCTAAATGTAGTAGATTTCAGCACATGTTCTTCACAAATATATACAGCTGATGTGCTCTGTGGTTCTTCTACTGCCAGTATTGTATTTATTAGATACAACTGAAACTACTAGTAGTGTTGACTCCATTTTTTTAATTATATCTGCAGTCCATTTTCAATCGAATTCAAAGTTTCCGTAGTCATAAGCTTTCAGTCACAGCTATATAAATTGCATCCAAAATCTGATCCCACAACCCCTACGCTTTGGGTAAGCATCTTTTAGTTTTATTACTAAAGCTGGTTATTTGTGTTTTTTAATTGATGAATGGCCCTAAATTGTTGTCTGAAGTTGTGCTTTCTCATATTTCAGACGGCAATGGAATCTCTGCCACTTGAACTGGTTAGAACAAGGTAGGTTGATTTGCGCAAAGGCAACAATTGATGGAGAGACGATGGTCATACATCAAGTACCCTGTAGATTGAGAAAATAAACTCACTATTGATTTTAATTTCCCTTTCATTAGGAACTGCTTCTTAATCCATTTGTATGTAATCAATGTAAAAAGCTCAATACTTAAATTAACTAGTCACAAACCCTTGCGTGTGATAATTTTTGTTTTGTTATTTGGAAAGTTAGAATGATAATAATATATTATTTCTTCAAAAAAAAAAATGATAATATATTATTTGGAAAGCTTGAATGATAATATATATTAGGATTTATTTGCTTTAATAAGCTTTTAAAAAAATATATATATTTACATTTTGGTTGGTTTAACAAAAATAGTTAACTACAACTTGAAATAATTCAATAAATAGTAATGTATTCCATAATCATACATTTCGTAATATCTAGTATATTATTGGAGACTAGTTTTAAAATAGGTAATAGAATTGGTGCAGTGGTACGTAAAGATGACAAAGATGCCGTAGATTCTGATATTGTCGTTGGGTTATTGGAGATGCTAGGTGATTGTAATCGATTGGTGAAAGATTTTAAAATGGCTAGGGTAGATTTAGTGAATTTGTAATTCAAAATGTCAGAATTCGCTTGATTGAAGCACGTAATTCAAATGGAAGACAATATAATATAACCTCCTAACATCTTCTAAAGATTGCTGCCGTCATTTTCTGGGATTTTAATGTAGAAAGCTTATATCGTGATATAGTTGAAAATAAAACCTCAGGATTGCAATGAATGAGTGAGAATTGTTCAAGTTTTGTGTCATTGCAATATACCTTGCTATTTTTCATATGGCAAAGGTGGTTTTATGAATGTATATATTAATATCGCCATTATTTCATAATTCATATACATGAAAAATAAATTACATGAAACAGTATTATTTTTTCGGTTACAAACGGAATACCAATTGATTGAAATTGGAAACCTCTTTCTCAAAAAAATTGATTGAAACGAAAGTAAACAAATTTCTTTAAGTTACCTTAGAAATTCAAAGGGAAAAAAAAAAAAACTTTTACATAGCAGTAACATAACCACTTTTAAGCTATTTAAGACATGCCATGAGATTTATTTCTTATTGATAACATACAAAAGGCAAGAGAATAAACTTTTCTTATCAAAAAAAAAAAAAAAAAAACTAGCAAGAGAATAAACTTTCCCTTTACATAAATAGAGATGACCTAACAACTATAAAAATTTTTTTTAAAAAAATTACTCGTTATATACAATGTATGTTCTATACTACATCAGTTTCTCAAAAAAAATGTTCTATACTACATCTCAAAACTATTTGTTTCTCTATTGAAGAGAAAAATACTCCTAGTTTACAAGGTATATTCTATTATGCCTCTCAAAAACTTTTTTTTTTTCTCTATTTCATAAGATAAATCAACATCATAGCAGATTTCAACTATGCTCTGTTATGCACATCATTGCAAATATATATATATATATATATATATTTTTTTTTTTATGTGTATTTCCATTCTAACAACAGTTCAGCTGAATCGAGTACAAACTATTGATAATATTGTCAATTAAAAAATGAGCTACAATCTTATCAAGCAACTTTCTAATCAAAAAGAGAATTGGAAAGAAAAAAAGTCCGAGTTTCAAGAGTGTGGCATGCTGTCAACGGAAAAAAATTCAGAACTGATCACTTTTGGACATGTTTCTTATAGATGAACGGATTAGATTTGGATATCAAAATTTATTTTTATTATGTATACTTTAACATATAAACATCTTAAAACTATTATTTCGACTAACAAAAAAGAGTTTCTAATTTCTTTTAAATTAAATTATGTTCCAAATTACTTAACCAACTATTGGACCAGCAGAAAACGATCATGGTCGAGTATCTGTTGTCCCAATGAGAAATATTGATATCATAAGACATAAATGCAGAGTAAGCTATATAATGTTCCTACAATAAAAAAAATAAAATAAAATAAAATAAAATAAAAAAGAAAAATAAAAGAAGATTTGTTAAATAATATTACTTTAAACTATTTATAACTCATATACTTTTGCATCCAACAAAAGAATCAAAATAATAAATACTCTGTGGGAACTTTCAACAGATCAAATTGAGGATGATTTTTACACCAACAATCCGAGACCCTTTGTTGTAGTAAGTAGACTAGTAGTAACATCTACGATTGTGAACATATTTCGAGGTAATATATTTTTAAAAACATATTTGTTCATTTAGATAATTAACATTTTTCTTTTATTAAATTTAAATACAGTAGAACACTATTTGTCATCTACATGTGCAACAAAAGTGTACATAAATTTAGAAAAACATGAGACTGCAACCTTGATTGAGAGGTAATGTTTTAAAAAGCCTTCTTTTTTTTTTTTTTTTTTTTTTTTGAACATACTTTCATTCTAATAGATTAATTTAATATAATATCAATCTTCATATATAATAATTATTAACTATTTTTTAATCCTATTCTTCTACCATGAAAGAAATATGGAACGTATTTGAATTGAAGGAATTCCTCAACAATTAAAGGAACAAATACCACATGAGAAAAGAAAAAAAAAAAAACACAAAAAATAGGAGGACAATCAAGATAAAATATCCTTGGAATGGGAGTCTAATGATCAGGTACTCAACAATTACTATTAAGTAACATTATAATTTACACCAATAGTATAATTACTTTTACCAAAAAAAAAAAAAAAATAAAGATATCAGTTAGGGGTGTTCATGGTGCGGTTTTTGGTCATTTTAAGCACCATACTCTACGGTTCAATTTGGCCAAATTCATATCCGCACCGCATCGCACCTCAATTTTGCGGCACATGTATAGTGTAGTGCAGTGTACAAAGTATGGTTTAGTTAGTTTTGAGATGGTATATTTTTAAAGATGTCATGGCCAATTTACTATTAATCATGACAATAGTAATTTTTTTTTTCTCAAAAATAATAATGACAATATGATAGTAAGTTTTTTTTTTTTTTTTTTTAATATAACCTATGTGAAAAAAAAATTACACAAAAAAAAAAAAAAATCATGGCAGATTGACAATAAACTAAAAGGACTACAAATATATAGTGTATACAAAACAAAACAAAATAATATTAAACTTCTAAACTTTTGATTTTGTGAGAGTGAGATGGAGAAGTGAATGATGCTTTAAACTTGAAAGAGTTTCAACCTATGACGTTCACTTTTGACCAAGACACCAATCGGTTTAAACTTTTGATTCTGTATTTAATCAAAGCGAAATTGTTTTAGCATGAAATTGAAATGAACTAACGCTAGGCTAATCACTTGTTTCATATATTATTAAATTATTAATATATATTTAATATGAAATATATATATATATATATATATATGGGTGTGGTGCAGTGCGGTTTTGTGCAGTTTTCTTATCATAAAATTGCATAATGCGGTGCAGTGCAGTGCTTTGCAGTTACTTCATTTTGCGGGCGGTTTTAGTCGGTTTGAGTATGATCGTGTAGTTTGAGAAGTTTGGTGAACACCCTTAAATTGTCAGTTGCAATTTGGAAAAATATTTTAGGGTAAACTACATATTTGGTCCCTATACTTTACACCATATTTCATTTTAGTTCATAACCTTTCAATTATGTCAATTTGGTCCCTAAAATTTTAGTGTCGAGTCAATTTAGTCTCTGCTATTATATTTTAGATGAAAATTGCTAACATAGCGAACGGCCAAAATAAAATTTTAGTTTATTTTCACATCAACAAAAGTTAATTTTTTATTTTGGTCATTAGACACATCGTCAATTTTCATCTAAAAGATAACCGTAGATACTAAATTGACACGATACTAAAAGGTTACCGATTAAATTGACACAATTGAAAAGTTAGGGATCAAATTAAAATATGATGTATAGAATAGGGACCAAATATATAGTTTACCCAATATTTTATCAGGTGAATGAAAATTAATAATAATGTCAACTATGTATTGTTTAGTAAAACAATGTGTAAGACAAAGCATTTTGAGAGAGAGAGAGAGACAGAGCTATTGGAGTTAGAAAGATTTTAATACTATTCTAAATTAAAATACTATATAATTGATTTAAAAAAATTAGTCTCCGAAAAAAATGTAAAATAATTTATGTCAATTTTTCAAGATGACCCCACTCAATAGTGTCCCAAACTCACTACTCACACCCTCTGCCAAGTCATATATCGCATGTTTTCTATTTTTTAATGACAAAATTTTAAATGTACCACTTTAGTGTTTAGCTGTATAATTTTGAACACGTTTATTAATATCAACATTGATATTAATAAATGTATTAAGAATTATACAACTAAAGTGCTACATTTAAAATTTTGTCCTTAAAAAATTGAAAACCATCTGATATATGATTTGGCAGATGATGTGAGTAGTGAGTTTGGGACATTACTGAGTGAGGTTATTTTGAAAAACTTGACATAATTTTTTTTACATTTTTTTAAGAAGACTAATTTTTTAAATCAATAATATTGTATTTTAATTTAGAATAATACTATTAAAATCTTTTCAACTCCATTAACTCACTCAATTAACATGACCTCTCTATTAAAATGCTTTGTCTTACACGTTACTAGTATTATTTTTGTGTGATACATGGCTTGATAAAGATTCATATGTAAGCTCAAAAAGTTTAGAATAATTAAAACTAAATTATAAAATAAATAGTAATAATAGATTATAAAATAAATAAATAATTTTAATTAAAAAAACTACTTTAAGTTTTGATTGTTTAGAGTTTAGACTTTATCAATGTTTATCTATTTTCATATTTTAAAATTCTCTTTGTACTTTGTGTTAATTTCTTAATATGAGATATAGAATGAGTTTGATCGTTTCTATTTGTGTTATGTTTAATCTATGTCCTAACCAACACAAACAATAATAAACAAAATAGTTCCTTAATACCAATTTTTTTCCTAGTGATAGTCTAATTGAAAGAATCAACACACTCACAAATACAATACAATACAATAACCAAAACCAAAAATAAAAACATACACAAAAGAGTTCAAAATTTGAATATATAAAAAAAAAAAAAAACTTACAATAAGTAAGATGAATTTATTAGATTAAAACATAAGTATAAGTTGCATTTTGGAAAAAAAAAAAAAAAATACAACAACGTGGGGTGTATTGTGTGGGATTTAATTATAGGGATGATTTATTGGTTAAGAGGGATTGTATTGAAAAATCATAATTGAATATATATATAATTTCTAAAAATGATAATAGATTTTTAGTTGGAGTATAATTTAAATTTCTAAAACTTAGATGATAAAACTTGATCTAAATTAAGTTATTGTTAAATCTTATCCCTTAGTCAAGAGCTTTGTAGCTTAATATCCTAATAAAATATTAATTTAATAAGATATAACTTGAGGAAAAAAAAATAAAAATGTGGGTTGTGTGGGATTTAAGTTTAGAAATATTTTATAACAGACTTTTAGTTTGAATAGAATTTAAATTTTTTTTAAATTATTGTTAAATCATGCAACTTGAGGAAAAAAAAAAAAAACAAAAACGTGGATTGTGTGAGATTTAAGTTTAGAAATCATACCCTACATAATAAAAGTTAGACTTAGAAATTGTGATTGTACCAAGTAGCTATTCTCACTAATTAGTAAATTAATGATATATTTTTGGTTAGGATATATTTCCTCTAAGAGATAATATTTAACAATTGTTTTTTACTAATTAGTGAGAGTAGTCACTTGGTGCAATCACAATTTCTAAATCTAACTTTTATTATAGAGTATATGATATGGTTTTACTAAACATAATCTTGAAAAAAAAAATATATATATATATATATATATTAGAATACAAAACAGTACGTTGAAAATAATAAATTATTAGAATAATTAAAGAAATACTGTACACATCAGTAGTGTGATAAAGTCATAAATCCCGTAAAACATGTCCACGTAATCTCTTGGAATGTGTAAACATTCATTTCAAATTGTTGATACATCAATGTGGCTTACTTTGCTTGCAACACATGGTACACGAGCAGTGGACCTAAGGCCCCCCACCCCCGCAAATATTTGGAAAAAATAATATATATATAGTGGAATTATTTTAATAAAGAAATGCTATATTTACAATATTTTTACAATAAATCTAAAGTGGCAAGTTATTATTGGTTGTTATGTGTGCGCAAAAAAGTTATTTAGTTGTGGATTAAAATTAGAACTAATAATAACTTACCACTTAGGATTTATTATGAAATTATTGTAAAAATATTGTAGAGGTAGCACTTAAATAATTTTCCTCCACTACATAACCATGTGTGCGGTTAAAATACTTCCTGCAAAAGCAGTTGTGTAGCTGTGTAGGCTACTCTCACTTTCTCATATTTTTATTTGTTCTTAAAATATTAAAATAATCAATGTATCATAACATCATAAATGTATATGATTAAAATATATTATTTTTATCATTTTATATATATAAAAAATAATATAACATGTATTTGGTTGTAGTTATAGCTATTTTTTTTTATTGAAATTTGAATGATTGTTTATCTTTTATTTAAAAATCTTTAAATTATTAGTATTTTTTTAAAATTTTAGTCATTATATTTAATGGGTGATAATTTAATTTGAAAAATCTAAGTTTATGGACAAGTTTAGGAGTTGGTAATTCAGAAATAATACACTTTTGGGTTTTGATTATTAAATTGTATATACATTATGTTAGTATGGATATAATTAATATATACACAAAAATAATTAGTTGTCTAATTTTATATTTGGCCCCCCCAAATATAAATTCCTGGCTCCGCCACTGTATATGAGAACTCTCTAGTACTAATACTAATACTAATTAAGCTAAAAGTATGGACAATCTACTTTTCTATGGAAGACAAAAATGAAACTGTGTGTATCTTATCTTGATCTTGCCTAAAAAGTTTAGCGATTCTCTTTTAACAATTGTGAAAATTTGGATTAGCAATTAATAAGTTAACTCATGTTGTATGTTCATGCTTTGATTATATGGTATAGTTAGTTACAGCATGTAGTAATAAGCTATAATGGATTAGTGGTGTTATTTATAATAGCGTAAATTATAAATTACATCCCTAAAGTTTGATAATGTTTAGATTTTATACATTAAAATTTCAAAATTTGGATTTTACCTTATGAAATTGGAGGTGTTGGAATTTTATATGTTTCAAAATTTAGATTTTACCCTCCAAACTTTAGGGGTGTTTAGATTTTACTTCCTAAAATTTGGGGGTGTTTGAATTTTACACCCTAAAATTTCAGAATTTGAGGGAGTAAAATCTAAATTCTAAAACATTAAGGTGTAAAATCCAAACTCCCCCAAACTTTAGAGGATAAATTCCAAATTTTGAAATTTCAAGGTGTCCAAACACCCCTAAACTTTACGGTCGTAATTTGCAATCTACCCTTTACTTTATTTTCTAAAGAATTTGTTGTTACATTGTCTTTGTTTTGTTGAACAAAAAACAATACTACTAATATAATAATAAGGAAAAATTGCAAATTACACTCCTAAAGTTTGGAAGTGTTTGAATTTTACACTTTAAAATTTCAAAATTTGAATTTTACCCCTTGAAGTTTGGGGGTATTTGGATTTCACACTCTAATATTTCAGAATTTAAATTTTACCTTTATAAATTTTAGGGATGTTTAGATTTTAATTTCTAAAGTTTGGGCGTATTTAGATTTTACATCTTAAAGTTTCAAAATTTGGAGGTGTAAAATCCAAACACTCTCAAAATTTAGGGGGTAAAATCAAAATTCTGAAACGTCAAGGTGTAAAATCCAAATACCTCCAAACTTTAGGGGATAAATTCCAAAATTTGAAAGTTCAAGGTATAAAATCTAAATACCCCATACTTTAGGGGTGTAATTTGCGATTTACCTTTTATAAAATGTTCAGGATGATCATTGTAGTGTTGTGTGTGATTTATGAAATAGTGATAGTTGTAGTTATTAAGTATTTATTTTCCATGGTCTTTTTAAGTTCATAAAAACTTACATATCCTTTTTTGGTTGGAAACCTTTACATGTATTTTATTTATTTTTTTATTTTTTTAATCTTTACATACTACTTGGATGCCATGATAGAAGTATTATATGTGCTTTACAAGTAAATAGGGGTGTTCATCAAACTGCACAAATTGCAAAAATTGCACTAAATGACATAACTGTACCACACCGCAACTAACAGTGCACCACATTACATGGTACAGTGCAGTTTGCGGTTTTATAATAAGAAAATCGCATAAACAGCACCGCATTGCACTCTTTATATATTAATGTATTTATTTTTTTAATATTAAATATATTATTAATAGTTTAATAACCCTGGTTTTTAATTAAAAAAAAGTTTAATAATTTAAGCAAGTGTTAATTAGAAAAGCCAACCTAAAATAAAGAAAAATTAGCTCAATAATTTAAAACTTGACCCAAAACAAAGGGAAAAATTAGTTTTGGGTTAGGGTAGGAAAAGTCCAAAATTTGAAAAATATACCAACTTCAAACCGTATCTTATACATCGCAATACACATGTGATCACAAAAATGAGGTGCGATATAGTTATAATTTTAGTTAAACAGCACCGTAAAGTGCAATGCTAAAAATGGCCAAAAATTGCATTGTGAACACCCTTACAAATAAATATGTTGTATAAGTATGTGTGTTAAGTAAAACAAGTAAAGTGGGCCTAAAACCCACAAGTCTATTACATGTTAACACATATAATTTAACGGGTAAATTGCAATTACATCCTTAAAGTTTAGGGTGTTTAGATTTTACACCCTAAAGTTTCAAAATTTGGAATTTACCCCCTAAAGTTTGGAGAGTGTTTAGATTTTACATCCCAAATTCTAAAACTTTAGGGTGTAAAATCCAAATACCTCTAAATTTTAAGGAGTAAAATCTAAATACCCCTAAAATTTAAGGGGTAAAATCCAAATTCTAAAACGTTAGGGTGTAAAATCCAAACACCTCCCAAATTTTAAGGAGGATAAAATCCAAATTTTGAAATGTTAAGGTGTAAAATCTTAGAACGTCAAGATGCAAAATTTAAACAACTCTAAACTTTATGAGGGTAAATTCTAAAATTTAAAATTTTAGGATCTAAAATCCAAATGGTTACAAAGTTTAGGATTGTAATTTACAATTTAATCCAAAGGAAAAATCCTATCCTATAAAGTACGAGAAAAGAGGATTAACATAATCGTAACTGACAATAGACATGGTTGGAGAATATTACGTCATTGTGCCATATCTGACTCACTTGAAATAGTATCCGATTCTCTCACAGCTCAGAAATCAGAACCTGAACACACACTCTCTCTATCTCTCTCAATTCTCAAACTGAAAGAAAACCCAATGGCCGATCAAAATCTGAAGCCCGAGATTTTCGAACTCAACAATGGAACCATGCGTGTACTCATCACCAACCTGGGCTGCACCATCACTTCCTTGTCTGTACCTGACAAAGATGGTATTTTTATTATATATTCTTTTGCCAATTGCCTAGTCTTTTCATTTATTATTATTTCTTTCTGGGTTTGTGGGAATGTTGCTGATGTCTGGTTTCTGTGGATTTTGAAGGCAAATTGGCTGATGTTGTTCTTGGATTCGACTCTCTTGAACCATATCTGGTAATATTCTCTGAACCCCATTTGATTTTTAATCTTGTTTGGTCAAACTGCTTCTGGGTGCATTGATTTCTGCATGGATTGGAATTGTTTATTTATTATAGGGAAAGCAAAGGAAATTATTCGGTAAAGGTTGCAACTTTATGCTTCTGTGAATTCTATCCACCTTTATCTGCAATGTCTTTTTTGGTGTATGATTTCTGCATAAATTGGATTTTTCTACTTTTGTATTTGATAAAGTTTTATAATTTGATAATTGTGTGAAATCCATTTACTTTTTCAGAAATGTCATTTAACATTTGTTATGTTATATATTTACCAAGAACCTTGTAAGACATTGTCTGGTCGGGTTCAAATCCCCTCCCCACTTGTTGTAACAATTCAATTTTTTATTTTATTTTAAAGTTTGTTATGTATTCATGAAAATATGATTTATGATTTTGGGCATAGCGATATACATATTATTAGATCAATTATTGGGTTTAGCTGTATCTTTATTCTAAATTGGTGAACATTGATTTAATCTCATAGTTTTGTGGGTTTTGATGTATGTATGATCAGAAAGGTGCTGCACCCTATTTTGGCAGCATCGTTGGTCGGGTTGCAAACCGAATCAAAGATGGGAAGTTTAAACTCAATGGGGTCGATTACTCTTTGCCTATCAACAAGCCCCCAAACAGTCTCCATGGTATGACAATCGTGAAACTCTTTATCCTTAATGCTAGTCTGAATCAATCTTTTCTAGGCAGTGTGGTATGAAAATCATGGTTCTAAATATCTGTGAGATCATCTATTTAATTTTGCAATTAGCCAAAATTGCTACTAATTTGTGTTTGAATGTTGAAAGTTTTAATAATATTTTTTTTGGTTTTTCCAAAAATTAATTGCTTGTGTTGACTCTTGACAAACCTGAATATTACCATCTAGCATGCTGGTGATAGTGTGAAAGACATGGTTTTTTTTCTCTTATATTTTGTAATTGAAAGATATTAAAAGATTTGTGGGTTTAAAAGTGATTTGTAATGAAAAAGAATTTATGGGAAAATATTTCCTTGGATTTTTTTTTTCTAGAAAAGTAAATTTGTTTGAGGCTCCTTTGGTATTTTACCCTAATTAGCCAATTAAGAAAGGGTGAGATCAGTACTTGCACATTATGAATGGGATTCTCCTATGCATGTGTTATTGGTGGCTTGGCATACATCCTGGCTTGGAGCAAGTTTAAAAGATCAAACCAAATCAAATCCGCACTCATTGTTTGTATGCAATGCGATAACTCAGCGTTTGACAAAAATGATGGATGGAAGTGCCTTTCTGCATAATATAAAATCAATACCAGTTGGAACTTTATGCTTGTAGGATTGATCTGTATTCCCCATAGTTCAGAATCTTCAGATCAAGATTATACACCAATTTTAGAAAAGTCTTTTGGAAACCCAAAAAAAAAACCTTTGTTTTATTTTGTGAGCTTACTTTTTGCTTAGAATTCTGCTTTTAAGGTAACTGAAAATTGACAAGTTCTATATTCATTGTAGTATGCATCATACACTCTCTTCCTCTTCCTCTCTCTCACTAACTTTCCCCCCTTTCTTTAGGTGGGCACAAGGGATTTGATAAGAAGGTTTGGGAGGCAACTAATATTACGAAGGGCGAGAATCCATCCATCACTTTCAAATATCACAGTTCTGATGGGGAGGAAGGTAATTTGTCTCTCTTGCTCTTGCTCAGTGTCTCTTATTCTCTCTCTCCTATTTGCTGTTCATATCTGTTTCTCCTGTCACTAGGTTACCCGGGTGATGTCTCTGTGACTGCGACTTACACGCTTACTTCAAGCACAACAATGAGGCTTGACATGGAAGCTGTGCCAAACAAGCCAACTCCAATCAGCTTAGCTCAGCATACATATTGGAATTTAGCTGGCCACAACTCTGGAAACATTCTTGACCATTCAATTCAGATTAGGGCAAACCATGTTACTCCTGTGGATCAGAACACAATCCCAACTGGTGGAATCATGCCAGTTAAGGGTACCCCCTTTGATTTCACTGCCGAGAAGAGGATAGGTGAGTCAATCCATGAGGTTGGTTTAGGGTATGATCACAACTATGTTCTAGACTGTGGGGAGGAAAAAGCAGGTTTGAAACATGCCGCAAAAGTGAAGGACCCATCAAGCTCTAGGATCCTTAACTTGTGGAGCAATGCCCCTGGGATGCAGTTTTACACTGGGAACTATGTGAATGGGGTTGTTGGTAAAGGAGGTGCTGTTTATGGAAAGCATGCCGGGCTATGTTTGGAGACTCAGGGATTCCCAAATGCCATAAACCAACCAAACTTCCCTTCTATTGTTGTTCAATCTGGTGAGAAGTATCAACACACAATGTTGTTTGAGTTTTCAGTTGAATAAAGTGGCAGTCTTTAAAGAAGCAGATGTCAGAATAAGGTTGACTTTTGGTTTTCTTGCTACCAGTGAGTGTTGGAACCGGATGATGAGAACTATTCATATAATCTTGCTTATAACAGATTTGGAGGCTGATTTTGTGTCGAAGTTCTAAAGAAAGCTTAATGTTATTAAAGAGTTAAAACTCTTTCAAAGAAATCTCCACAAACCAAACCCTCCACCGCAACAAAGCCCCCCCCCCCTTCTCCCCAAAGGGCGGGTGCTTTTCTCTCACTTAAGCTGTTTGACTGACAAAGATCACAACATAATTACTGCATTTTTCTATCAATTAGTAAAATGGAGTGGTATTTGTGTTGCGTCCCTATTTTAAGGAAGCCATGAGAACACTAATTGACTAATAATTTTGGGGCATGATATTCTTGTGTGTGTGAGTTGGGTGGGGGTGGAGTGAAACACTTTGCCCAACTAGGAAGAACTGTAGGATGACAAGTTCGTAAAAGTAATCTAGAATTATAGTTTTGATGTGGATAGGCTTTGAGGTCCATTAGAATTAAGTGTCTGGGTTTTGTTAGAGTGAATTCGGGCCATGTCTAGAGCATTTCAAGTTGAACCTGGAGCATGTCTAGAGCCAGCCGACTTTGCAAAATAAGCAGTAATTTAAATTAAAAAAAAAAATAAGGAAAGGGAGGGTGGGAGCATTTTTTAAAAACCCCCCACCCCTCACAGAAGGGAAGTTTTATTTAGATATATAACTGTAGAGCACGCTCGTGGTGTGCCCAAATAAATACACAATGTTCTTGACAAAACGGGACAACTCTCATATTCTTCAACCTTGCTCTCTTGGTCAAGGCCTCTTTTTACCATAACGTCTGCACGCCTGTTAACTTCACAAAAAAATGTGTCTGAGGTGGACGGTCTAGTCCCCATTTATCATGGTCCTTCAATCAAATATCAAAATAGCAATATCCGGTACAAAAAAACATAATTAGTTGTTAACTAATTAAGCACTATCTGATTGCCATTCAATATTTAATTCATACCTAGCAGCACACAATTGACAATTCAGCTAAATTACCTATGGCAATACGCCAATACCCTATATTGATAGAGAAGCCTTGCCATTGACCTTTATTGTTTTAAATGACCCCACCTCCCCGGCTTGACATAAGAGTTATAATGCAGTTGCTGGTGGTGAATTTCTATTTCATAAAGTATTCATCCATACAAAAACATGTATAGATTTAAATCCTAAGTAATGTTTACACTAAATATAAGGAGTGTGAATATTGAATTTGTTAATTTAATTAGATAATAAACTAAATGTTACATGATATATCATCATTTTAAGTAAATTTATAACTCCAATATTTAACAAAAAAAAAAAAAAAATCATCTCATACAAGTCATTTGACTTAACATTTAAACCTTTAAATTCAGCAACCTCCTCAAAATCATAGTATTAGTTAACCAAACATTTTTTTTTTTTTTTTTGGGTCAAGAAAATATTTCATTAAAACTAAAACAGCAAATCAGTCTCAGGGCAAAGCTTGTTTACATACACCCCATTGAGGTCATCCTCATAAATAGCAAGTACATCCATAGGTGGATTGTCAAAAATAGTAAAATCGAAATTATGACTCGATCCCATTTTGGCTAGCTTATCTACACATTGATTCGCTTCACAGTAGTAGTGCCTAATCTGAACTTGTGAGAAGTTTGATATCAACTGCCTGCAATCATCCAAGATGGGAGACACTATATTATTTACATAATTAGAGTTGAGTAGCACATCGATTATAGCCTTAGCATCTAGTTCAATCTCAACACAATTAAAATTGCAGCTGTAGCAAATGAGGAGTCCATCCCTTAGTCCCCACATCTCAGCAACAAAGCTATTCGTAATCCCTATTTTCCTAGCGAAGCCCTTGATCCAACGGCCCTGCTCATCCCTCAATACTCCACCACAACCAGCTATCCCCGGGTTCTCAATGGCAAACCCATCAGTATTCATTTTTATCCATCCATTTTGTGGTTTTTCCCATTTGATAGGCCTTAGAGTTAAGTGGGCTGCACTCTTAGGCGAGTAGGCATAAAAGAAATACTCCACTGCTTGTTTCTTTATATCCCTTGCCAGAGCTGGGTTAGGACTTTTCCCCTTAAATACAAAATTTTTTCGACTTTTCATATGGTCCATATTGCAAAAAGGAAGATCACACTCCAAGAAGGCTTGCCAGCTCTGTGTGTATCTGTTGCTTGCCCATTACACTCCAAACATTCATGAAGATTCCTAGACTAGAAGCAAGGATCTGTCCATAATATTCCAAGGTGATTCCAGACCGGTTTGATCTTTTCACAATCTCGTAAAGCATGTAGGATCGACTTAGCCCCCCTGTTGCATAGAGGACATTTTGCATCCTCCATCAGCCCCCTTCTTCGAAGACAATCTCGAATACCAATGCTATTATGGGCACACGTCCAAACAAAAGTTTGAATTCTTGGCAGAATATCCAACTTCCAAATCCAGTTGACTGAAAAGCTAAGCGTCAAGTCATCCCCCATAGCCATCTTATACGCACTTTTTAAATCAAAATTTCCTTGGGGAGATTCTAACCACGCTAGTCTGTCTTCTCCTATTGCTGCCAAGGCCAAAGGGGTAGCTTGAATCATGAGCTTCACATTTTGGGGTAAATCAAAATATAGACAACTCTAATCCCTCATATTATCCTTGAAGATATCTCGAATCTTCATGTTCAAATCTTCCCGTGAAAGAGGACCTGTCACTAAACTTCGCAAAACCCCATGATTTGCCCAATGGTCATACCAAAAGCTAAGATTGCTACTCCTTCCAACTGTCCATTTAACATCTCTGTTGAAAACTTCTCTACCCTTTTTCATAGCAGACCACGTTTGGGAGCATGGGAGCTTGTTTTGATTTCTTGAAGCTAACCTTTGGCTTGAGCAATACTTGGATTTTAACACATGTGCCCAAAGGGAGTCTTTTTCTGTATGAAAGCGCCAATTTAACTTCGCTAGAAGGGCTGTGTTTCTGCCCTTAGCTGCTTGTAAACCCAATCCTCCTTCCTTTTTGGGCTTTGTTACCTTTTGCCAACCCACCCAATGAACCTTCCTAGTTGACTCCGAGGTACCCCATAGAAAATTCCTATTGATTCGATCCATTCCCTCAAGAATTCTCGTAGGAAGATAAGAGCATTGCATTACATATGATGGAATGGTTGATGAAGAAGCATGAATAAGAATAGCCCTGCTTGCTAGGGATAGTAAATTAGCCTTTCAGCTTGCAAGCTTTTGCTTTACTCTATCTAAGATGAAGTTAAAGTCTTGTGTGGAAGAGCCAAGTTGCTTAATAGGTATACCAAGGTACTTCCTTAACCCTTGAGTGGAAGCAAACCCAGGCACATCACTAAGCTCCTCCCTTGTGCCTTCATCCACATTTGAGGAAAAATAAACTTTGGACTTCGCTTCACTTAACATTTGGCCTGAAACTTCACAGAATTCATCAAGAACCTCTCTAATGGTGGAGCAATTCAAGTGATCGGCCTTTGCAAAAAGTACTAGATCATCAACAAACATTAAGTGAGAGAACGCTGGCCCACTTTGAGACGCTTTAACTAGATTCCATAGATTGTTGCTGCATTTCTCTTCTATGAGCTGACCAAGGTGCTCAATACAAAGTATAAATAGATAGGGAGAAAGGGGTCCCCTTGTCTAATTCCCCTAGGCAGAAGAATTGGCTCTAGAGGTGCACCATTTAAGAGAATAGATGTGGAAACTGAGGTAACACAACTCATGATAAGGTTTATGAGATTTCCAAGAAGATTTATTCTCAGTAGCACATTTCTGATGAAAGCCCACTCAAGCTTATAGTAGGTTTTTTCCAAATCTAGCTTGATGGCCATATAGCCCACCCTACCCTTCTTTTTAATGATGGAATGAATAAGCTCCTGCACTATGATAGCGTTGTCAATGCCCTTACACCCCGGCACAATAGCCGTCTGAAGAGGTGAAATAAGTTTATCCAAATACGGTCTAAGTCTTGCTACTATTATTTTTGTAACCACCTTATAAATTGTGTTACACAAGCTAATAGGCCGATAATTCCTAATGGTCTCAAGACTTTGAATTTTTGGAATAAGAGCGATGTGAGTCTGATTTAGATACTCTGGGACTTTCTTCTCCATGAAAATTCTTTTAACTTCCCTAACTATAGAGTCACCCATTATTGGCCAAAAACTTTGGAAGAACCCTGCATGCAGCCCATTTAGACCCGGTGCCTTATAGGCTTTTAGTGACCAAAGGGCTAATCTGATCTCCTCCACTGTCACCTGCCCTCCAATGCTCTTTTTTTCCTCTTCATTAAATTGGTTTTGCCATTAAGAAATCGCTGGCATTGCTCTTGATGAAGCTGCCAGCGAAGAAGTATAAATATCCCCAAAACCATTCCTGATAAAGTTCGCAATTTTCTTCTCCTCTTGGATCCATTCCCTAATAGAGTTTTTAATTGCTAGGATTTGGTTTCTTTTCCTTCTAACTAGGGTTGACACATGATAGAACATTTTGTTCCAATCTCACTGTAGCATCCAATTAACCCGAGACTTTAACATCCAAAGATCCTCTTCTTGCCCCATGATCACATCCAGCTCCCGGAGAAGCTCATTTTCAAGGTTAATAAGAAAGGCCGAAGGTCTAATGGAGTTTGCACGCTGAATTCCATTAAGCCAGACCATAATTGTCTTTTTCTTTATAAAAATGTTACCAAAATGATTCCTATTTCATAGTGAAGCATCCTTTTGAAATTTCTTAATTGCACTTATGAGTAGAGGGTCTTGATTCCAAACATTTGCTACTACCCCAGCAAAGGTCAAATCAAAGGGCCAACACTTTTGAAATTTGAAGAGCTTAACTCGACAAGACTGAACTTTAGACTGCATCTCCAAGAGGATTGGGTAATGGTTTGAGTGACATCTAGTAAGATTGGTTACTCTCACATCCGAATAGAGCAGGCACTAGCTGTGATTAACAAAAAATCTATCAATTCTCTCTTGTATAAGCCCTTGAATATCTCTTCGGTTGGTCCATGTGTATCTTGGACCTGAAAAGCCCAAATCCACCATGTTGCATTTATCCAAACATTCTTTTAAAAGAAGGGATCTATTAATACTCACAGGTCTGCCTCCAAACTTATCCTCATTTACAAGGGGTTCATTAAAGTCACCCACTATAATCCAAGGTAAGTTGTGCATGTCTACAACTTGTGACAGGTTATTCCATAATATGTGCCTTTCGGCACTCTTAGGACTAGCATAAATAGCAGAGAGAAGCCATGAGGAGGTAGAGTTACATACCTTAATGGAGACAGGAATTTCCTACTCTATTTTGGTGAGTGAGGCCACCTCCACCTTATCAGAATTGCATAGCACCCAAAGGGTACCAACGTATCTAATTGTGTCAGTATGGATCGTTCCATCAAAAGGAAGCTTCTCAGTAATCTCCACCGCCCTGTCTCCACCAATCCTAGTCTCCGTAACTATGAGAATCGCTAGATCATGATTGTGCACCAAATCCCTAACATGCTTTTGGAAATAGGGCTTCAAAGCGCCTCTGTAGTTCCAAATGGTAATATTCATGATTAAAGAGTGGTAAAGGGTGGGACACTCATCAACTAGAGGTAGTGACTTTGCCTCCTCCCTCAAGTTCCATCCTATCTTTCTCATCATCTCTATCGTTTGACCTCTCCTCGGAATCAGAGTTAGATTGTGTTGCAAAAATCCCATCTCCATTTCTTACACTATCACATGGAGATTGAATTCTTCTGTGGGTTTGAGCACTTGAAACAGCTTTATTATGGGTTTGTTCCCCATGATGAATGACGCAATCAGTCTATCCACCAGCATACACTTCTCCAATAAATCTTCACTTGGGTCCACCTCACATAGAAGAGGCGATGGTGATATCCGTGGCAATTTCACCCACCTCATTCTTTGCTCTTCCATTGGGGATGGGACATCGGCGAGAAAGTGCCACCATGGATTGAGAGCTTCTTGCAATGCTAGGTCCATCATTGACATCGTGTCTTTTCTAGCACTCGTCACTGTCAGTGGAAAAACAAACTTCCACGCAATTTCCACACTTACCACTTCTGGTATCTTCACCGCCATGCCTTCCAAATTTATAGCCCACCTCTGGCCAGGGCCCGGTTGTGAGCTGAAACTCCGCAGGAGCTCTCTATTCTGGTTTGTCATCTCTATGGGTTATAGGAAATTGGATTTTCGGTGATGAGGAAGGAGTGGCCTTATTAGATGTTGTCTTAAATGAAGCTTTGTAAACCCTATTACGTCCAGTTACGTTATTGCCCTTACTAATTGGATTGACCTTAGTCTTTAACAGGCCTTGTTTTGTAACCGGGTATGTTTGGGCTTTTGTTTTTGGGCCTGGGCCAACAGCACACAAATCCAGAGGAGTGCTTCCTTTCTTGATATATTGCACCATTTTAGAGAGTTGGAGGCCCATTGGAACTCTCAAAGGAGATAATTTCCTTTTCCCTTCTCTTCAGCTGTTAATAAAAGGAGCAGTTTTACACACATCAGCCTCTGATCTTGTCTCATTCTCAACATCCTCACGATCCTGCAATTTGTTGTCATGCGTCCTATTAGACTCACCTCTACTACCTTTGCGAATTTTTGTCCCTTGCTTCCTATGCGTATCCAAAGTGGTCCCTTTTACCTGGTCAAAGCTCCCAGCTTTATGAGAGATGCATGAGTGTCTAGATTGTACTTCCTCTGGTCCATTTTCCTCCTCCTTGTCCATGCTATCACCTCGAACTATGTACGGAAAATATTCCTGTCGGTGACCAATATGACCACATGAAAAGTAGAGTTTATGAATTCCTTCATAATTCACAGGTTGTTCCAGCCTACCAATCTTGACTGCTGTGGTAAGCGGCTTCTTAATGTCTATCTGGACACACAGCTGTGCAAACTTGCCCATTGTTTCAGTTACCGTGTGGGTATCCACCCTTAAGACATTACTTATGGCCTTACCTATTTGGTGCAGTGCTTCGGCATTGTAATATTCAATGGGGAGTTCATAAAGTCTCACCCATACCGCGATGGATGATATGTTGGCAGTAGAAGGTTTGAAGTTAGGCTCCCACAGCCTAATAGATAAGAAATGCTCCCCCACGAACCAAAGTCCTTTCATTAGCACAGCTTCAGAATCTTCCTTTAAAGAGAACCGGATGAGAAAAAAATCGTGACCCAATGGTACACAGTCTAGACGACCCGCCAGTTTCCATAGAGAATGAATTTTTGAGTGTAGGAAGCTGAAGCCCATTGTTCTACCATAGACTTTGATAATGAGAGCTTTTGACAAAGGGTTTCTAATTTTCTACTTAAACTCCTTTATGAACTTTACTTCCGTTAGACCTTGCCTGAGAGGTTCTACTTCATCCTTTGATTCCACATCATCATCCATACTTTCCGTAAAGTTGAAAGCCTGGGTATAAGCTCCAGGGATTTTGCCCACCAGCTTATCCTTAAAGGATAATGGTGGTGTACGGAAGGTGAAAGCCTTGCTTGCCTCCAAGGATCCCGAGCCCGATCCTTGTTCCTCCATGAAACCAGCATGCCTTACATCCTTTACTTTCTTATTACTCCTTGTGAGCTCCGCTTCCTTCTTCCTTGACAGCTCCAAGGCTGGTTGTGGTGCCATTCCAAACGACACAGGCAAAATCATAGCTTGTAAGCACTGTACGGATGACACTGTATGGAGAGAATTTTCTCTTTCCAATATATTTTGCTTTATTTTCATTAACCAAACATTTAAACCTTTAAAATTCAAAAAATAAATTTTAACCCTAAGGAATGTTCACACTAAATATAAGGAGTGTTAATACTGAATTTGTTAATTAAATTAGATAATAAACTAGATATTCCATGACATTTCCTCATTTTAGGTAAATTTATAACTCCAATTATTTAACAATCAAAAAATAATCTCATACAACTCATTTTACTTAATTTTTTTTTCTGAGAAACAATTTTACTTATTATTTAAATTTAGCAACCTCCTCAAATCAAAATATTAAATAGCCAAACACTTAAACCTTTAAAGTTCAAGAAAATCAAGTGTTGCATACACACAATTATAATAAATCATCAATCATTAAATACAAGAATATAAATTCAAAATTATAGTTGAATTTTTGCAATTTATATTCAATAAATGCTCAATAGTAAAACTACTATAGCTTATTTAGACCCCCAATTTTAAAATTACGGCTTAATTGCTTTTAATTCACTCAACTAAGTGCGGAATAAGAGTAAATAAAGTGCAATTAACTGGACTACTACCTAGTGCATGAGCATACATAATTAATAATTAAATGTAAAGTACAAGAAGTAAGGGAAGAGAGAACACAAGATAACACGGCGATGTGTTATTGAAGAGGAAAACCGAAGTGCTCGACGTAAAAACCTCTCCACAATCCTCCAAGCCAAATCAATTCACTAGTGAATAAGTTGGAGTAAAAAAGATTACAATATAGACCCATCAACCCTATACTACCCTTTGTACTTAGACACTCCAAGTTCCTACTACCAACAAGCTTCATTGAGCCTTGTTTTTAGTAGCATTCTAGATACCGTAATTATCACCAATTGCATCCACCATAGAATGACATAACTTGATGCTTCCCAAAAAGCTCAACACTTAGAATGAGTGAGGTATGTGTTTGGGCTAAGAACTTCTCAAAGGATATGTAATTAGAGAGGTAGGAATAGAGGAAAACTAAGAGAAATGTGTAGAGGATTGTAGGTGTACAATCTCTAACTCTCCAATGGAGTTCTAGGGTTTTCTCTTTGAAAATCTCCTTACAATTTTGTGGGTAATGTGGGGTTATATAGTATGGATAAAGAAATGAGGAAAAACACACAAATAGGTTGGCAGTACATCTCATGAGTCAAGTCGTGAGTTGGCCAAGTCATGAGTCACTTGCAAGATGCCATCACACTTAAACACTTCAACTTCTAGCATGTGCTCCTCATGTGACCTTTCATGGGTTGCTCCATTCGCGAGTAAGTTGCGAGTTGCTCTATTCTTCACATTTCTCCACCAATTTCACACACTAACCCATATGAACATACAAAGAAATGATTGATAAAATACAATCAAATTTGACATAGAATTAAAGCCAACAATAACAAAATTGAAACTCACAACTTTACAAATAAGAAACAATAAAATGACATGTCCTCTAGTAACCAAAGGACTTCTTTCCGGTTACAAAAATTTAAAGTAGTGGAATGTATGCAATTATGGTATATGTAAAGATTCACCAAATTAAAAAAAAAAAAAATTATAAGGTTGTTTTTTTTTTTTTAAAAAAAATGTA
Organism: Quercus lobata; assembly: GCF_001633185.2. NCBI lineage: Eukaryota > Viridiplantae > Streptophyta > Magnoliopsida > Fagales > Fagaceae > Quercus > Quercus lobata. The sequence goes on from NC_044913.1 coordinate 29,846,822, forward strand.
AATTTTATGAACTTAAAAGAAAAAGAAAAGTAAAACTTAGTACCTAAGAAAAAAAAAAGAAAAAAAACCCCACTCCATAAATCACACACATCACTAAAAAAAAAAAAAAATCCTAAACATCTTATAAATTGCAACACTGATCCACTATCATTATATAGTAGTAATCTCAGCTGTTATATCTATCAATATAAATGACCCACTTTTTCCTCTTTCAATTAGTTTATTGCGGCTTGATCTAGATAAATGTGAAAAGACAAATTAAAGTCCAAAGGAATTCTTTTCGGTTATAAATGTCTGAAGGAGTAGAATGTATAGAGTTAAATTATGGTAAATTGCAAATTACCCTCTAAAGTTTGGAGGTGTTTGGATTTTATATCCTAAAGTTTTAGAATTTGGATTTTTACCCCATGAAGTTTGGGGGTGTTTGAATTTTACGCCCTAATGTTTCAGAATTTAGATTTTACCTCCTAAATTTTAAGGTATGGATTTTACACCCTAAAATTTCTGAAATTTTATACCCTAAAGTTACGGAATTGAGGTGTAAAATCCAAATATTCCTAAACTTTAGGGGGTAAAATTCAAATTCTGAAATGTTAGCGTGTAAACCCCAAACTATACAGCTGCAATTTACAATTTCTCATTTTATTTTCATATAGGCCAAGCTGATGGTTTTCATTTGGAGGATTGAAGAAGTGTGGTTTGAAAGATAAAAGACTAGACCTATGTGGGTTTAGTGGTTTACCTATAGACCCAAACTTGGATTTTACATAGTAATCTACGATTGCTAGTAAAAGCTAGAGGCCCATGAACAACCCCTGTGCTGTTCACAAACAGAGGAAAAAAAAAAAAAAACACTGATTTGGGCTACTAAATTTACCATAAAATCTAGAATAATAACCTTAAGCTAAGTAGGTTGGTTATATTTAATGCAATTTGACAAGTTCCCACAAAATTAGCAGGTTCCTATGGGCGGGGTTATTTTCCCTTAGTAAATACATAAAAGTAGGATGATTATTGGGTACTCTGGGAGTATACTTCCTCCTTCTCATATAGGGGTGGATCCCACCCGCCATGGGTCCACCTCCATGTGAGAGAGAGAAAGTATACTCCTAGAGTATTTAATAAATTTCTATAAAAGTAAGCTTGGTTGGTAGGTTTCCCAAAATGATTTTTAAAGCAGTTAATCTATTAAAGAACCAATCATAACTAATTAGTCAAAACTAAACGTGGTTAGTTCTAATCTTGAGGATGCACATTGACCATTAAAAGTTGCATTTGTTATAACTCTTAATCTGTTGGTTTGACCATTAAAAATTTTAATTTGTTTTGAGAAATTAATTTTAATAAAGTGCAGAGATATTGAATGGAAAAAATTAATTTTTCCCTTATGCTGTAAAATAGCCATATGCACTTAGAATGAGGTTGAAAAAAAATTGCAAAATGAGATATCTACATTTAGTAAAAAAAAACAATTTGAGTTATAAAATAATTATAAAAACTAAAAATTCATTATTTATTTGAAGGCAGTAGTCTCAAACCTAGTTGCTATATGATGCTCTTCTAAATGGATAACTTCAAATAATATTCTGAATATCATTTTGGACCTCGTTTCGGTTTGTCCATTAAAACAAAACATTTCGATACTAGACTATTTTGGAGTACCATTTTGGGATTACCTTCCCCCCCCCCCCCCCCCCCCGGCACACACACACACACACACACACACACCTAAGTTTTCATCACATTATACCATATCAAATTATAAATTAAAAATCAAATGATGAACATTCTTAATATCATCATTACATAATATAAATATATAATATGTAATATATAAGTGAAGAAAAATAATTATTAATGAAGAAAAAAACCGTGGCCTATGTGAGTAAAGTAAACAAGAAAAATATATTGTTAAAGGAAAAATAAGAATAAAATGTCATTTGTGAGTGAAGTAATTAAAAATATGGGTTTAGGAAAAAAAAAATGATTCGTTTACATACCAGATGTTTATAAACTTACGTGACAATTAATGTGATTGATAGATTTTAACAGCATATTAAAACCAAAAATTAACGCCTTAAGTTGTTTTCATGGGTGTAGGGTGGGTTGGAATTCTTTTTTAGCCTTAGGATGGAACAGATTCAAATTGACAGTTTTCTTAACCCATCTAACACAACCCATCTGGAGATATATATAGGTTTAATAAGGGTCGCCAATAGGCCAAGTCGGCCCATTTTTACTTGGCCTATGGGCACAATGGGCTGGGCATAGTAGGCTGTTGACTAGTTAATGGGTCAGGTTAAACTAGGTCGAAAGAGAAAACCCTAGCCTATGACCTTGCCCTTAGGCAATGCCCATTCTTTCTTTATCGTGTTGGGCTACCGGGTTGGGACTATGGGCTTGTGTTAACATCTTATTTAATTATTTTTTATAAGAAAAAAATTATCTATTTTTTTAAAGGAAAAAAAAAAGAATTTAACACTTTTTAAATTTTTTCAAGGTCAAACCTATTTAATTTTTTGTTTTGTTAATAGAAACCAATTTAATTTTTTATTTATTAAAGCTTTAAATGGTTTTTTTTTTCTTTTTTTAACTTTTAATTTAAAAAATGTCAATTAGTGAATTCAAAGTTGCTAGACTACTGGAAAAATATATTTAGTATACTAAGTTTAACACAATCACTTTAAGTATGTGCTTAAGGGATTGCTCTTAAAAAATTCCTTTATAATGTTTTAAGATCAATCCCCTATTCTCTCCCTATATATTTTTGTTATGAATTCCAAGTTATTGGACTGGGCAACAAGTTGAACTAACAGGCTAGGCTAATGGGCTGATTTTTTGGGCATCCATGGTCATATAAACTAGCCCATACCTTGTCCAACTAGTCTAGTGGGCTACCTATGAGCCTTTATAGCAATGGGTCGGGCTGCCCATTATTCCAATGGGTCGTCGGTCTGTGGGTAATGGTCTATTGGTTGATCCTAAGTTTATTTTATTACCTTTATTTAATTTTTTAGAGTCTAATTTATTCTATTATTTGCGAATTAATTTTGATGAATATGGAAATTTGAAATATAATTCATGTGTATTATGTACATTGTAACAATTTTAAAATAAATATATATTATTGATGTAAGGACACACTTTGGTCCACAGCCCAAATAGATTAGACAATGGCCCAATGAGCCCAAAACAATGAATTTGTTAGAGAGTGGGCTTGATACTGAACGTTCAATGAGTTAGAAGATTGATCACAATAGGCTAGTTAGTATTAGGATGAACAAGACAAACAGTTTGAAAAAGAAAAGTACTCCTCGGTCAGGTCCGAAGAAGGTATGTTCTTATATATTTTTCTTAGACTTATACAAATATTCAAGTTCTTGGTTACACAATGATTTTTCTTTGGTTTTTCTGATGATCCCCTCTGTAAGGGAGCTCTTCCCTTTTATATTCCCTTCTCCTCTTTCATCTTAACCTTCCAAGTGTAGATTAGATTGCTAATCTCCTTGATACTTGTCCCATCAGCACATTTCGAAAGTTTTTGTGGGTAGCTGTAAGGTTAAAAGTTACTGTTTAGGTATCACTTATACATTAATGCGGTCAGGGGGTTAGATGCAGAGTATTCAATGCGGTGATAACAGCTTTCTTCCTAGATATTTCTCAATTCTCTATTGACTCATTTCTTTCTAAAGCTTATCCTTTCAAGCACGGTTGCCTGTTGCCTAGTACTTGATGGGTGGTCAGACTTTAGGCCTCCACTTTATTGGCTGAGGAGGGATAGCTCCTCAGACAACTTCACCTATTCATTATGACCTGACATCTTCCTCGGCCTAATAATCTATCTACCTTCGCTAGTACTTATCTGTCCTCGGGCTATTTGACATCCTCAGGCGCGTTCCACAGCCCAATATCCTTATCTGGGCCCTTCATCCCTACAATTATTATTACCAAAACTTATTATAATAGTTCCATCAAGATACTGTTGGATATAATAAAGATTAATTTCATTAGAAGCAAATTTAGTAGGCTGGGTTTCTCGTTCCAACAACCATTCATTAGGAAGAGTAATATCTTCCCAACGAATCATTTTTGGAATTTGAATCTTAGCATCTAGAGTGGAGCATTGGATTAATAATCTATAATAAATGCGATAAATGATAGCAAGAAGTTTACTTCCTTTGTCCATATCATAACCAAATGTTAAAATATTTAAAGTCAAAGCCTTAACAATATTAGGGTCATCCAAAGCAAGAGTTAGATCAAGGTAACAATAAAAATAAACAGGGTCATCAAACAAAGACAATTGAATCATGCTAAGAATACTAGTATGACAATTTTTAAATCTATCATCTCATAAGCGCATAAGTATAGAAGCATTAATACATTTTCGAGTAAGAGGTTTAACAGCAACTTGAACTAAGCCAATATGCAAAAAACTGTATCCTTTATCAAGAAACTCATTAATGCATTTTCTATTAAATAGGCAACCTTTTTCATGAGTTTTTGAGATAGAGTAAGTTTGCTCAACAGTTTTAACATTATACTTAGTATTAAAAGTAGATTGAATCCAACTTGTTTTACATATAGATTTAGTGTCAACTTTAGGAATGCACCATTTTTTAAACTTAGTGAAATCATTTTCTTCAACAGAGTAATCATCCTCATTTATAATATCAGGAGGTATACTAGATTTGGAGCTAACAGAAGAGTTGGATCTAAATAATCTATCCATACTGCCTAGGTTTAAAACTCATTTATCGTGTTTTTCTTTCTTACAACTGTTGCATTTCATAACACATACCCTAGTCAACCTTATACCTCTCATGCCCTAATGCTCTCCTAGCAACATGGGCCTAACATAAGCATTCATTACTCTTCCTAATGAATGGTTGTTGGAACGAGAAACCCAGCTTACTAAATTTGCGTGTATATATATATATATAAGAGCAATAAAGTGAAGAGGGAAAGGGAATTTGCAAGAAATTAAAGGGATGACATAAAATAAAAGGGGATGAGGAATGCTTGAAAGTAAATGGGATGACATAAAATAAAAGGGGATTGGGATTGCTTGAAAGTGAATGGGATGACATAAAATAAAAGCATTAATAGTAAAATCCCTAGATGCCTAGGTGGGATGAGATTTCTTCAGCCTAAGGGTACTTCCCATACATAGCCTAGAAGATGGTCCAATACCCATTTAGAGATATAAACCAACAACAATAATATGAACATTGAAATAAGGAGATAGATATATACATAATATGTACAAGAGCATAGTAAAAATAAAGCAATTATGAACAACAAGCAAAGTAAAAGAAATGATTTATATATATATATATATATATATGGAAATGATGTTTACAAGATAATAAAGGGGTTTGTTGGGTTTAGTTATTAAGGAACTAACCCGTCCCTATAGCCTTACCCACAAAGATTACAAATAAAAGGAAAAAGGATGAAGCTTTTTTGTGGAGGGTTTCCGAGAGAGAGAGAGAGAGAGAGAGAGAGAGAGAGAGAGAGAGAGAGAGAGAGAGAGAGAGAGAGAGAGAGAGAGAGAGAATCTATTTTTTGAATTTTCTTAGGCTATTTTTCAAAATTTTCTCATTTTTTCTTAGGAATGGCAACAAGCTGGGTTCGAGCCGGGTTTCTTTATACCTGAACCCACCCCACGAGCCCATACCCGTTACCCAAACCTAGCCCATTTAATAAACGGATTTTTTTATCCGCCTAGACCTACCTTTTGGGCCCCTTTTAGCCATGCCAGATTTGGGCCCAATCTACGGCCTAAATCGTGGCCCAATAAAAAAAAAGATTGAATTGAAGCCCATAAACTATGGCCCATTTTTGAAATCTAAAATCCAGCTCATACAAAACAAATAAAACATAAACTAAGCAAATAAATAATAAACATTCATTTTTAATCATAAAACTCATAAATAATGTGTAGGTTCTTGCCACGCTGGTGTTCCAGCTTGGCTTTTGGGCAATAAAATATTCCCGCGTTACTGTTTGTAACTCGGCAATGTGGAAACCGAGTTATATGCAGAATAAGAAGGAGTTTTGAATGTAACATCTCTAAAACTGTTTGTCTTCCTTCCGCAACAATTTCTCTCCCTTCCTCAGTTCGATCAGTAGCCACCCTCAGTTTGTTCAATAGACCCTTCCCAAGTTTAACGCATCTTCAAGTTCTCCTATTTCTACCCATACCCAAACCAAACCGTTCAGTAGGCCTTTTCCGAAGCTCAATCTAAACCCACACCCAAACCCACACTTTTTCAATCTCACCATAGCCGAAGCTCAACCCAATTTGTCTTCAGAGTTAAAGGATTAGAAACGTATTAAGGTAATTTCTAAATGCTGAGTTCAAATTTTCTTTTTTTCCCTTTGCATGTAATTTGAGTTAAGTGTTGCTTGTGCATGTACTCTGATTTGAGTGTGACTTCTTAAGTTTTTCTCTGTTAGATTTTTCTTTATCTCTATTCATTATTATTGTTGCTGTTTTAGCTTTGTTGGGTTTGGTTTTGAACTGGGTTTTGATGCACATCTAGGGCAGAAATTCATGTAACATATAGTTAGCATGATAATAGTGTTCATTGTTAGGGGGAATTGCTTTGTAATTCATATAGTTTGACAATGTATCAAATCAAACTCTATAATTTCAACAAATTATGTCATGATTTTGAATCAGGGAAAATTTCTTTTTAATTCAATGTTGAATGATCTTGAATTGAGAAGCTATTGGTTTTACAAGCTTCAAACTTACTGGCTTTTACAAGTTTCCACTCTGTTAAGTTATTATTATAATAGATATAATGTGTGTATAATGGATAAGCATGCATATATCTACACACAGACCATAAAATGCACATCATGGACATCCTAAAACCTTTGCTGCCATTTACTCTGCTTAGGGCTCTAACTGTGCCATATTATTTTTATTCAACATCTTAGTTTTTTTTTTTTGGTTGGTTTCATGTCATTATCCTTGTAATATCATATGGGAACATATAAACTTACTTACCACATCAGTTGAAAGTCACTTACATTTGGTGTACAGATGCATAATTGATTGTCTTAAGAGACTAGAATTGTCTTAGAAGTTCTTAAAGTACTTTTTTTTTTTTTTTTGTTATTAGAATTCCTAGTCTTTCTAAGAAAGGATTTAGAAATAGCCTATATAATGGCTTTATTGTAGTCGATAATATTGATAGATTTTAATAACATTCCAACTTTTTTCAATCGCGATTGCTATCTCCTACCTAAATGTGATTGCTTAGGAAAGCCTAGGTGTGATTGCCCAGTGTTTTATCTTTCTTTATTTGATGTTCTTTTTATTGTTTTAATACCAAACAGCCATCAACACATTCAATATCTTATGAAGAATCTAGTTTAGTGCTGAAATTCCTAAAAATCCTACATCAAATTTGGTATTAAAGCCCGTTCAAGCTTCTGTCTTGTGTCAGATTAGCAGCCTTTTGTGGGTTATGTTTGTTGACTAAGTACATTGAATTATTATTATTATCATTTATTACATTTGGGGTTGAAAAGGGAACTTAGTGGCCTTTTAGGGTCACCCAATCCTTTCATAATAGGTTGGGTTAGGTTAGGGAGCATTAAGATTTGTGGTGGCTTTGGGAATGGAAATAGTACATCCTCTGAAAAGCCAACTGTTTTCAGGTGTCGGTGCTTCTAGGGTGCTTCTGACGAACCTAGGGCTTTGTTTATTTATTTATTTTTTTGGTGGTTTGGCCTACTATACTTATTTCCCAAGGGTATTGGTGGAGGTATTGATTTCTGTGTGTCGGAATTAATTTTTGTGGGTACAAAGGTTTAGGCTTTTGAATGGGAATTGATATATAATTTAATTAATGGAAAAGAATGGAATATGAATTGCCACCTAGGCTTTTGATGCAGATGGAAAATTGCAATAAAAAAACAAAGACGAAAAATGATAAAAAATTAAAAACCTAGGAGTCAGTGATGGGAATGTAACTGGCGGTTTCCTTTAAAGAGTTTTTTAATTTGGGATGTTTCAGATGATGAAGAGTTCTATTGGGACCTTCCTTAGTCTAAAGTTGAATTTACTCTTATTTGATTGCAATTTCCTTTAAAGACTTTTTAATTTGGGAATTTCAGATGATGAAGAGTTTTCTTGGGACCTTTCTTGGTCAATCTAAAGTTGAATTGACTCTTATTTGGTTGTTTGTTTTTGTTTTTCCCTGTTGGATTACTTTTAATTAAGTTCTCCCAGAATAAAGACAATTTGGTAAATTCCAGGTCTTCTGGAATGGGCTGGCCTTGGCTGCACCAAAGGCCTTGTCACCTCACACCTTAGGGCGTCGGGCGATATAAGACCTTGGCACCTTAAGGTTGCCTTTCACCTTTAACTACCTTGACCCTATTTCTAGTTGACTTAGGAAAGCCAACTATTGATTTTAAAAAATTTGCTTGATTCGAAGAAAAGAAATGAATTACTAATAACCTAATTTATGACCAAGACTTGACCAATAAAAATATAATTGACTTCTAAGAAAAAAAATAATTGACTTCATAAAAACAAATGAAGAAAAAAAAACCAAAAGAAAAGAAAGCAAAGCTCTTGGACTGTTATGGTCACCAATTCAGTGTTCATTTGACACATAACTATGCACACACCATCATTTGACGGTATAGGTCTCACAGTTGTTTAATCCATTTAATTAAGCTCAATATTAATTTGACTATTATTAGTTGCCTCCAAAGCTGTGCTTGTGAGTGAGATGTCCATTGCACTAGAGTCTCTAATGGCACCTTTACCTACTTCCATGTTTGTCTCCACCTTTTTTTGTTGAAAACACAGCTCACTAGCCACTAAGTTACAATGAACCCTTTTCACTTCTTGCTTTATGAAATAAAATTTCTTTTAGAGTGTGATGTCAAGTACGGGAACAAGCAAAAGCAAAAGAAAAGAACTTTACACTTTGTTTAAAGAAGGGAAATTCTACTACTGATGGGTGGCAGGGCTTGTTTAGGCGTAATTGGGTACCTTTTAATTTTAGAGCTATGTTTGTGTTTTAGAATGGTGTTTTTTGTGATGCTTAATTGATTCTTTGGTTTGCATTTTGCTGTGTTTATTTGTTGGTTTACTTTGTTTGATTTAGACATTGATTCTTACCTTGGTTGGTTGGTTTGGTTGCTTATACAATTTGCAACTATGTGTCCTTTTTGTTTATGCCTTGCAGCCATGAACATTAGGTTGTTTATATTTTAGTGTTTTACTTTAACACTTCCTTGATATGATTAAATGGATTGAAAATCAGTGTATATATAGATGCTTGATGTATAATTCAGTTGAGCAATTATATGTTTTCAATTTTTTGTCAAATCTCTCTCTCACTCTGTTTCTCTTTCACTCTCTTTCTCTCTCTATTTGTTTATGTGAGTTTGTTCTAGAACATTCAATTACTTGCTTGTGTTTACTTGCCAAAGCCAAGCTTTTCTTCACTATTAAACATAGACCTACATGTCTAACATGATTGCATGCGTGTCAGATATGCAGCAAGTGGGAAATGTGGATCCTGGACCCACGGTTGGTACACAGTTGATGCAGCAGCTGGGTCATTGATCCACGGCACTTTGGGAGACGCTTGCCGGTCAGGTACGTAGTTGTACTGAACTTTGGACATGTCGAAATCGTTTCTTTTTATTTCTGTAGGGTTCTTTGATTATTTGCAAATAGACATTGGACATGGTAGAATCTTTTGGTTTAGACAGAATTGTATTTAATCCAAAGAGAAAATGGTATGAAGCATAAATAATCAAGAAAATTGCATGGAGCAGAAATGTTCAAAGTCAGTAGATCTCATTTAGAAGCTATAGTAATCAATTAAAAAATGAATCCACTGCCATTCTTTTTTCCAAACGTGCGCACACAATTAGGCGTGGCTACACATAAGACAACTGACGACTTTGATTCCTAATTCCCTACTCCATTTGACATAGTGAGGCACTTTGTTCATTCATTTCAAAACATAATGCCCATCAACTTAGTGCTAATTTTAAACAATGTCATTGATCTTGAATTGATCCGATCTGCTATTGAGGTAGAGTGAATAACCAGTTAACATTGTAACTAACATATTGCAAAATGTTCGTAACTAACTTGTTAGCCTACTGTTTCTTGCATATTATTATTATGTAGCATTCTTATAGTTATTTCGTGTGCACTATCCTATCTTCCTCATTTATAATATCAGGAGGTATACTAGATCTGGAGCTAACAGAAGAGTTTGATCTAAATAATCTATCCATACTGCCTAGGTTTAAAACTCATTTATCATGTTTTTCTTTCTTACAAACGTTGCATTTCATAACATACCCTAGTCAACCCCATACATCTCATGCCCTAACGCTCTCCTAGCAACATGGGCCTAACATAAGCATTCATTACTCTTCCTAATGAATGGTCGTTGGAATGAGAAACCCAGCCTGCTAAATTTGTGTGTGTGTATATATATATAAGAGCAACAAAGTGAAGGGGGAGAGGGAGAGGGAATGTGCAAGAAATTAAAGGGATGACATAAAATATAAAATAAAAGGGGATGAGGATTGCTTGAAAGTAAATGGGATGACATAAAATAAAAGCATTAATTGTAAAATCCCTAGATGCCTAGGTGGGATGAGATTTCTTCAGCCTGATGGTCCAATACCCATTTAGGGATACAAACATAATAATACAAACCAACAACAATAATATGTACATTGAAATAAGGAGATAGATATATAAATAATATGTACAAGAGCATAGTAAAAATAAAGCAATTATGAACAACAAGCAAAGTAAAAGAAATGATTTTCATATATATATGGAAATGATGTTTACAAGATAATAAAGGGGTGTGATGGGTCTAGTTATTAAGGAACTAACCCATCCATACAGCCTTCCCCACAAAGATTAAAAATAAATAAATAAAATAAAATAAAGATGAGGCTTTTTTGTGTAGGGTTTCCTAGAGAGAGAGAGGAGAGGAAGATTTTTTTTTTTTTTTTGAATTTTCTTAGGCTATATTTTTCAAAATTTTCTCACTTTTTCTTAGGAATGGCAATGGGCCAGGTTCGAGCTAGGTTTCTTTATACCCGAACCCGCCCCGTGAGCCCATACCCGTTACCCAAACCCAGCCCGTTCAATAAACAAGTTTTTTTTGCCCTCCCAGACCTACCCCATGGGCCCCATTTAGCCATGCCAAATTTGGGCCCAATCCGTGACCCAAATCGTGGCCCAATAAAAAAAAAGGTTGAATTGAAGCCCATAAACTATGGCCCATTTTTGAAATCTAAAATCCAGCTCATAGAAAACAAATAAAACATAGACTGAGCAAATAAATAATAAACATTCATTTTTAATCATAAAACTAATAAATAATATGTTTCATCCCAGCCACTATTTTTCAATCATAAACTTTCATTTTGAGCCCAAAAAAAAAAAAAAAAAAAAAAGAGCTAAGTTCAAATGATAAACATAAAATTAACAAGAGTTAAATGTTCAAAAATCTACCAAATAAATCCCACAAGTCCAGGACCATTACTAGCTTTACAACAACAAGTCAAACGTTTAAAAAGCTACTAAATAAAACCCACAAGTCCAAAAAATTATAATAGCCTAGAAGATGTCAACACCATCAAAAACAAAAGGTAGGATATCAACATCAAACTCATCCACATCATCAAGAATTGTTTGAATTGTATAATCTTTTGGCATAGGTGAAGCACCTACAAGAGAAAAAAAAAAGAAAAAGGAATAAACTTAATCAAATTATAACCATCAAAATATAAGAATAAAATTTTGATTTCATTTTATAAATACAAATGCTAACCTTTGATTTCACTCCATAAATACAATTGTTTTCTCTTTTCATCTTTGGCCTCTCTCCAAAGAGCTCATTAATCAGGGCTTAAGTTAGAAAACATAAAAAGACCTTGCTAGACATCAATAACAGGATTTATTCTCAATGATAATCTAACCAATTAAAAACAAATATTGTTATATTAACATACATCATTCAAACTTTCAATATAGCTGCTCTAGAGTCTAGACTCTACCATCACAAAAATTACATCATTAATGCATCTTCACACCTCATCATATGATTTCAAAGAAACAAATTGCAATTTTACCACATACCTTTTTTATGTTAACACATCACTCCCATAATATTAGTTTATTTTATCACGGCTACCAGCAAACTCAAACATGAAACATGTCATTTTATGGGATTTAATATCTAGAAAATCAAGTTCATGCTTTTACCCATAAATTCCAATTTTGCTACCAAACTTTAAAACCCTAATAATAATTATATCACATAAATACAGCATACTTTCAGATTTCCCTTTTAAAATAAAAACCACAATACAAAATTCCTAAATAATTTTCAAGATGAAATAATAAATAAAAAATTAAAATCCTAAATAATATCACATTTGATAATAAGAAAAACAAAAACACGATAGGAAAACCAAGTAATTTTAGCAAATAAGTTATTA